>NW_026596057.1:5181940-5193427 GCF_907164565.1 Psammomys obesus | reverse complement strand
AAGGAAGGAAGGAAGGAAGGAAGGAAGGAAGGAAGGAAGGAAGGAAGGAAGGAAGAAAGGAAGAAGGGAAGAAGAGAAGGGAAGAAATCAAGGGACTAGGGAATCTTACATACTCTAAGATGCACGAAGCCATCACATCCAGCTCTTAGTAGGGCTATGATCTCCTTCCTGTCCAGACTCTTCCCTCCAGCAGCTTACAGAAGTTTACTGCGGCTCAGGTGGGGCATCCCCAGGCATAGAGACTTCCTGCTCCTAGTACAGGCAGGGAGGCTAAGCCGAGCATAGCCCTTACTGCAGACCAGGCAGGGCAAGACTCCAGCTGGAAGGGCGGGGCTCTGCCAAGCAGAACCTGGGGTCCTGGGAGAAGTCGAGGGTGTGGGCTGGACACTCAAGCAGTTTGGTCCACTGGCCATGTTCTCTTCTCTCTCCGACCAACTGCAGAAGTTGCTGCAACATTCCCAGGACCGCAGAGGGAGAAGGCCCTCACGCTTCGGATGCATACCTGCTACTTATTCTTACTTACACCCTGCCAAATCACCCACACTCAGCCAGATCCTAGCTATTAATCATTACCCATTCATCTTGATTCTCTACCATTCTTGGCATTACTGATGCTTCCTCCAGGTAAAGTTCAAAGGAAAGCCGAAACTTCCTAGAAAACTACTGAAATAGAAAAGCTCGAGAGCAGATCTCAATGGCCCTTTCCCATGTGTCAGAGGCCTTCTAGGTTCCAAGAGGGTCACTGCCCATAGATAGACATCAAAAGGGGCCACTAAGGGACCAAACCAATCAGCAGAGCCAGGTCAGCATGTACACACCCAAGCTCCCCTCATGTAGGCACCACAGTCTCACAAACAGGGTAACGCTGCCTACTACATTGACGCCCAACCGATGGCGAATGGCAGGTGAACAGGACCACTCCCTCAGCCCTGACTGGCCCTGGCTCAATGACCTGTTTCCAACTTGTCAAACCAGAAGCTGGAAGAGAAGAGGAGGCTCCCCAGGTGTGACAGGTACTGTGCAGAAGGGTTTAATCTCCACCCAGGAGAAAGGTATTTAGGTCATCAAAAAAGGGCTCTCCCCTCAACTCCATTGGGCCACAGATACCAACTCTGCAATGCCTCTCTCTCTCTCTCTCTCTTTATCTGAAGAAGCTTGGCACACAGTATGACCCTGAAGAGAAGGTACATTTAGTGATGGGAGGGCTAGGGGTGTGGCTAAGTGGTACAGTACTTGCCTAGCATGAGTAAGACTTTGGGTTCCATCTCCAGCACCTCAAAAAGGTGGCATGCAACACAATCCCTAAATACATTCCAAATATTTGTCCTTATCCCACAGGTAAGTGGAGTACTCAGCCACATCAAGGAAACTTCTCCTTCTTACAGACGGAGACCATTACAGAAAACCAAAACCCATCAAAAGGCAGAGTTGTAGAGCCCAGTCCCAGCTGATACCTCTACAACTCATCTCCAGCACCTACGAGTTCAGGGGTCATTGCAGGAAAGGGGACAGAGAGACTGTAAGAGCCAGGGGACAGGGATTTTGCTGCAGAATTATGCCTGCTAGAAATGTCAGCAACTACACCCTTCAAGGCTCATAACATGGATGCCTACAGGTGACCTGAACAAGGACAACACCGAAAGACACGTTAATGTGGAAAGGGAAAACTTAACAGGCATCAACCCTAGACAAACCTCAGGCACCTATGGGAGGCTGGAAACAGGAGAAACACCTTTCCCAGGGAGCACACCAACTGGTTATCTAATACCACATTATCAGCCCTGGAAACATACATAGACAAGTAACATTACACAGGCTAAGCATGTAGTATTTAAGTAACACACACACAACATTAACAACAACAAAAGAAGCCATGATTTTGAAAGACAGCAAGGGGGTGGGGATTATATGAGAGGGTTTTGAGGGAGGAAGGGGAAGGGGGAGTGATGTAATTATGTGTGTGTATGTATGTATACATATATAATTCCATATACTTAATTTACATAACCCATATATTTAATGAAAAGAGGAGGAGGGCGTGCACCACAATGTTAGGACCTGACAGCTGAGCCCTGGGTTTCCAAGCAGAGGCTACTTGTCCACTGTGGAGAATCTGTTTCTTCAACTCCCCCGTGACTCTAAAGCTGCTACCAGGCTTTACTGGGTCCTAGACAATCAAGTTAGACCTCTTCTCACTAACCCATGTAATTTCCCACCAAGAGCAGAAGAAAATGAACAGCGCCCATGCTTCCCAGTCATGCATGGACCTCGCCTAGGTGCCAACAACCAAGCCATGTAAAGGAAGAGAATAGCACAGCAGTGAGTGAACCGCCTGAGCGTCACCAGCAGCAACAGCCACACTTCGAAAGGTTCAACTTTCTTCCGTTTAGGAGAATAAGCTGTAAAGTATCGGAGCTGAAGCAGCCTTGCCATTCAGAACATTCCAGAGCCTGAGCATAACAATGAGATTCACGCCTTTGCAGACGTTAAAATCAGTGGCAAGAGAGAGAGAGTCACCTTTGTTAGTACAGTGATGAGGATTCCCACTTGTCACGCAGGAGACCAGGGTTCAATTCCTCACCTGGGAGACTAGCAGTGGCTCTTTAGGCAAGGGGTGGTGGTGGCAGCTGCGAAAAATCCCAGCAGAGGCAGGTAGATTTCTGAGTTCGAGACCAGCCCGGTGGAAAGAGCGAGTTCCAGAACAGCCAGAGCTACACAGAGAAAATAAAATCACTGGCAAGAGAAAGCATTTCTGCAAAAAAAAAAAAAGTATGGTTCTACTTTCTACCTCTACTTTCTACCTTCAGACAAGAGTATCACTTAGGTGCAACCAATGCCTCAAGAGGAACCATCTAAATGCTAGCGGGGAGGAGGACATAGGGTAGGGACACGGTAATTCACCACCATGCTGTCCACCATATATGCTTCTTCTGTCACTTAGGGAAAGAGGAGAAAGCTTTTGTTCCACTTCTTCTAAGCGGCCTCCATGAGAGGAAAGCACTTTTGTCAGTTTATGAAAGCGAATTCCATTGATGGAAAATCTCTAAGATGTGGTTTCTGGAAACTCCACAGGAAAAAAAAAAGTTGTGTGTGTTTTTTTTTTTTTTTTCCAAATATCCAAACAGTTAAAAAAAAAAAGTACCTGGATAGAATTTGCAGCAAATGTACCCACAAGCTGTCTGACTGGCTGCCACACACAAAGGCCCCTTTGATTCCAGGATGGAGAAGGGAGAGAGACTACTGCCGAGAGCTGTAGCTAAGGACTGTCCAGGGAGGTAGGACTGGCAACCAGTTGAAATGGAGGGCTGTCTCACTCCCGCACGCTACGGTAAGACACCTTCAACCTTCAACCGTCCTTGTCCCCAGAACCCTTTCCAGAAAACAAAAGCCTCTTCTTCAAGACAGGACTCCCTTGAAACCAGGACTCAAGTGCGTTTATGACACCCGGGTGTCAACAGGAGACTCATTATCATAAGGCTGTTTGTGATTGAGAGTCCTGCTTCCTAGGAAGGTCAGATGGCAGACAAGAGCACTCACATTTTTATGGTTGGCATTAAAATAAATTAGTAATTTTTTTTTTTTTACTTTTCTGGTAACCTCTCACGGGTTATATAACTGAAAAGACTTTTGAAGGCGACCTCATACAGCCAACCCCACCAACAGGAATTTCACCACAGAACCCTTCACTTTTTCCAGGCTCAGAACCATGGAAAGTGTGAGCACATTAGTTGGTACTTAAAAAGAGGTGGGACCTAGTAAGTGATTACCAAGCCAAAACATCCCTCAAGGGGAACCCTATTGGCTGCAGAATTATTTCCTGGAGTTCAAGACCTGGAAATACCACACAGTGACTCACTCCAGCCGGAATCGTACTAGGAAAGAGGAAACTGGGAATGTTTTCAAACAAGAGTGAAGCCCACAATCTTTTAAAAATAGATGTAATGTACGCCTACCTTTAGGAAGAGATTAAAGCCCTACACTGTATCCAACTCGGCATTCACCATTTGCGGAGGGAGCACTGTGAATTTGTTTTCAAGTGGTGCCATACTACCACTGCTCCGGAAGGCCCTGCCACCGCTCCCTACCTCACTGTCAACTTTGTTACAGCAGCTTGTTACTTCTACGGAACTTACCTTTACACGACAGTGAGGGTTGACTCAGTGTGGGGGATTTCTTAGGCTTCCTCTCAAGAGGCCAAAAATGGAAAAACAGGAAAATGTTACTGACTGCAGAGATTGGGAAGTGGCAGGTCCACAGCCTAACCGCAACTAGCCTTGGGCTATTTTTAGCCCCCACGAAGCAGTCATTTCTTGCCCACCTGTGCCTGATAGAACAGTGACTAACCTACCTGCAACTAACAGGTGAAAACATCTTGGGATCTATTAAGTTAACAAAACCCTAGCTTCCACAAACCAAAGGTTTTAGAGTGCTGGTCAGATAGCGTCTCCGACCTACACTGGAGATTCCCACACGCTGCTGTAACCGCCTACTTACTGCTTCCACTGATACACCTGAAAGTACCTTGATTTATTACTTTTTTCTGTTACTATTAAAAAAAAAAAAAAAACAACTTGTCAAACTGTTAATCATTTTGGAACACTGAATTTAAAGTAACCGCAATCTGTTTCCAGGCCACGGTCACTCGTATTTGGCTTCAGAATACATTCTTTATTCCCTTTGAGGTGCAGTTGTGCGTTTGCAAAGACAAAACTCTGAACAAAAAATAACCAAAAAAAAAGTGAAAGCAGAATGTTGGGAAAACCAAGAGAAACACAGTATTAAAGAGGAACTCCAGTTTCCGAGGGGAAAGGGACATATTTTGTTCACAGAAGGGGAAACCGGGACTAGGGATACATCACGTAAAACGTCGTTCTGTCTTCGAGAAAGAAAATTGTAAACAAATTCTCAAGACACCAAAAAATATGATATTCTCAGTGGCCCTGGAGCACAGGGCCTTAGCAGACAAGTTTCGGCTCCATCCAAGCCCTACAAAGTCGCTGGCAGTCTCCGGGGACGCTGAGACTCTACAGTCTAGGAAGGAACCTTGGAGTCTCAGAGCCCCGGCAGGTCCCCGTTCCCAGGCATGCACGGAGTTTTACAACTACAAAGCAGTACGCGTAAGGTCGAGTCTGGACTTCACACCCCACAACTTTAACCCGCCCGCGACCCGGCGGGGGGCCCCGGCACCCACACCCCGACAGGCACAGATCTCTGGGGTCCCGCTCCCGAGCCCCGAGTCCTCGGGAGGGGACGTGGGGGAGGGCTCGGAGGCCACGCCTTCCGCCCCGTGCCGGCGCTGCCACCTGTGGCGACGTCCCGGCGGAGCGCGGCGGCGCGGGCGAGGTCCCGGCTTCTCCGGCCGCGCTCACCCACCTCGGACAGACCGCTGCGGTCCTCCGCGTCCTGGCCGCTCAGCACCTTCTTCAGCTTGTCCATGTCGGGTCCCCGGGCGCCGCCTGTCCCCTTCGCCCCGCCGACGGCTCTACCCCACGGTGCCCGGCCGCCTCCGACTACGGCGCGCCCCGCCCAGGCACCTGCCCACCTGCGCGCCCGGCATGCCCCGCGCCAGCCACGCCCCTGCGCAGACTCCTAGGGGTCACCTGGGGCGGGGCCGGGAAAGTTGTAGGGGAAGTCTGCGGGTGGTGCCTAACGCCAAGCTGGCTTTGCCCCCGGGCTTCACCGGTTCGGCCCAGCGCCCGGCACTACCGTGTGCCAGGGCCTGGAAGATCGCGGGGGACGCCTCGTGCAGACTTACCCACGGATGCTGAAGTTAATCCGCTGGTGCTCGTGTGTGCACCGTAGATGTTAAAAAAAAAAAAAAAAATACAATCCATGCTAAGTGGAACAAATCAGTGGGCAGCAGGCTGAGGCCGTGCAAAAGAGCGTATCGGCAAAAGCAGCAATTCCTGCGTCATTCCCGGGGGAGAGGGCTCGGGAGGTGTCTGACTTGGACAACGCCTGACAACAGGTGGTAGATGGCTGAGGAGAGTCGGATAGGTTTGTGTTTGGTGAGCGCTTTCCTTCTAAATAGCCTGTGGCACGCTGAGGCTCTGTAGCAGAATCTACATGAAGCCACGGACAGAAATGTGCTCACCTGGCACCCTGGGGAAGTCTGGGGAAACCTACAGTAAGATTAAGTTGGCTCAGAAAAAAACCGAGGTGTAGCGCAGTGAAAGAACGCTTGCCTGGCGTGTGCAAGGCTTTGGGTTCAGTTCCCAGCACTGTCCCTGATTCCCAAAAAAGGGAAAGGAGGCCACAGAGGGAACTTCAGGCGCACGCACCTGAGGATCGCTCGTACCTACCTCTCTCCACCCCCACCCCCACCCCCGCCGTACTTCCTCCAGCAAGAACGCTGAGGGGAAGAGTTGTCTACAAAACCCCGTGCACACCAGCCAGGGCCCTCCTGCTTCACCTCTGTGACCTTGTGAGTTTCCAGCATACTTCTTTACTTGTGCAAATACATCAAGCAGACCTTTGAGATCCAGGGCATCTTTTGCCTGGATGCCCCTTTCCTCCTAGCGAAGTTCTTACACAGCTCTGGAAACGGCAAACATCAGAATACATGCGAAGTCCACCCAGTGGAGGCAGGAGGATCTGAGCGTTGCAACTCTAGCTCTGTCACTTGCCACCTACGTGGCCTTGAGCAAGGAGCAGCTGTTTTCCTCCGTAAAGTGAGCAAGGTGAGTTCGCAAAGTGACCGTGGAAAGTAAACATGGC
Organism: Psammomys obesus; assembly: GCF_907164565.1. Lineage (NCBI taxonomy): Eukaryota > Metazoa > Chordata > Mammalia > Rodentia > Muridae > Psammomys > Psammomys obesus. The sequence goes on along the minus strand of NW_026596057.1, from coordinate 5,186,710 downwards.
TAGGTAGACAGGTCTGGAGTGTAGGGGCCATTCGGTTAGCATCTAGTAGAAGCCGTCCTTACTCTAGCACCTTTGAAGACTTTCCCTAAAACCTGTGGTCGTTTCATAAGTAAGTACCCCACAAACTCCTATATGAAGCCAGAAAATGGCACTATTAGGAGGCGTGGCCTTGCTGCGGTGGGTGTGGCCTTGTTGGGGGAAGTGCGTCGCTGTGGGGGCGGGCTTTGAGACGCCTATGCTCAAGCTCCTCCCAGTGTGGTCCACAGTCCCCTGCTGCCTTCTAATCCAGAGGTAGAACTTCCAGCTTCAGCTGCCATGTTTCTTGCCATGATGACAATGGACTAAACCTCTGAAACTTTAAGCCGGGCCCAAGTAAATGTTTTCATGTATAAGATTTGCCATGGTGTCTCTTCACAGCAATAAAACCACCGAACCTTAGCATGGCAACTTTTTTTTCCGCTGTGCTTCAGTAGCGCTTGTAAGCGCATCTACATACTGGGCTCAATATTATCATATGTGTTCAAGTTTGTTTTCCTGTTGTAAGGTCTTCACAAATGACATCAGGAAAACAAGATGCTTAACCACTACTCATTGAGTAAATGGATGAAAAACCTCACTGTTATCTTCTGCAGCCCTAAAAGTTACCAGCCAGCAGGTAGAACAGCACTTGGGATGACCACGACAAGGCAGCAGGCAGGACTTGTTTTTGTTAGCTGCGTGAAAAGCATCCCATCCCATCTGTGCTGTGAAATAAGAGTTTGGTTAGAAAAGCCATCTCCTTAATCTCACTCCATGGCCTGACAGCAGGACAGGACAGGGCTCTGTTCTTGGGTAATGCTTTAGGAGACCTGCAAACACACACACACACGATTTAACGGACCCATGAACAAGTCTCTTACTGGAGATCTTGCATTCAATACCTGGGCAGTACAGCCCCTAACAGGATACATCCTCCTGTGAGTAACTGGCCTCAACAAGTGATTCTGTCTTAGATCCTTGTGACAAAAGGCAACTCCATCCAGCGCTCTGAAGATTGAGGCCTGTGCCACGAGGAGTGCAGGATACCAGCATATCCATACCCTACGACATGGGCATTACCTAGGCAGTCAGGCTGCGCCTCCATCCCTTTGTCTTCTTGTCACACTGACATTTAAAGTTCCAGAAGTACTCTGAGCTTGCACCCTTCACAACAGCTCGCACAAAGGTTAAGGAATAATTGAGTGTGCGACATTGTATACACAGAGGTTTAGGTGTAACTCAGAGGACTTGTGCCACTGATTCTAAAGCACAGAACACTAGATGGGGTTACAAAGCACCTGTGTCAAAGTAGCTAACAAGATTGCAGTTTTAAACAGTCAAAAGGCTTTCAGCTCTATTCTATTAGCATGTGTTCAATAAATGGGTCACATTCCTTACCGTTGTTATCTTCCACAGAGGGTTTGGAATACGTGAGGAAATTTTCTTAAGATATAAAAAAAAATATTTTATTTTGAAATGGAATTCATCATTACGGTAATATATTCTAAATTTGTACTGATCGGATTCATCCATCTCTGATAGTTTTCCAATTTTCTGATCGTATAAAAGCCATAACTTTATGAGTGTTCATTGTTGTTGGAGGGTGAAACATAATTTAATGATTATATGGCTAGCTACCTTTTTAATTTTTAAATACTTAAAGATGATATATGGGCTTCCAGGCCCTGAAAAACCTTAGGGCTATGACTCACTTTAAATGACCCAGGCAAAGGATGCCTAGTTATCCCAGAGGAAATAACAAATCATTAAAAATACGGGAGAATTTTCCATTTCAAAACAAGGTATAGGCGGTGGTGGCACACATATTTAATCCCAGCACTTGGAAGGGAGAGGAAGGAGGTGTATCTATGTGAGTTCAAGACCAGGCTGGTCTGCAGAGTGAGTTCTAGGACGGCCAGGGCTACACAGAGAAACCCTACCTCAAAAAAACAAAAATGACAAAATAACAATAAAAACGGAAAACAAGCTTCCTGCCAATGTATCTGTGCATGGTCTTTGTGTTCAAGCACTGAATTGTTTTGTTTGTTTGTTTGTTTGTTTGTTTTAAATTTACAGATTCCAGCACTGAGAAAAAGAAGAAACAAAGGCAGAGAAAGAATGCTTGTTATCTGTGAATTCATAAAAATGTAGTTCTCCAATGTTTTTATTTTATATGCATAGTTTTCCACTAGGACAACTGATATCTTGGCTTGAGTTCCTCACACACTGCTTGTAAAAATATCAAACGAGAAAGCCACTTGGGAAACCAAGTTGGCTGTTCTGCAAAAGTTTAAAAAATAGAAATAGACATGAGCTGACAATTCTATCTACCCAGATTTCTACCAAGAAAAACAAAACTATATAAATCTATTTTTCAAAGTGCATAAATGTTCATAGCAACTTCATTAATAATAGACAAAAAGTACAAAGATCCTATGGCTAGTAAGCGATGAGCAAATAAAATGTAATATATTCATGAGATAGAGTCTGATTCCACAATAGGAAGGGAATATGCAACCTTGAAAACATAGTAAGAGAAGGAAGCCAGTAAGCAAATGGGGGAGCTGTTTTTTTATTTCTTTGTTTGTTTGTTGAGAAATGGTTGTATTTTATAAACCAGACTTTGGCCCAGTCTGTGACCAAGTTAATAGTGTGATTTGAGATTATGTAGTGCCAAGTACTCGTTTTGGAATCAATCTTAGCACAGCTTATACCGCCAGCGTAACTAACTCTTGCAAGCTCAGCTGGTCCCATAGCTTTGCTCTTATACCATGTTCCCTATCTCTCCTTCACAGCCAATGCATGCCCCTGACTCAAAACAGTCTATGTGTGTATAAGGTGTGGTAATCTACACAGCAGAGTTGAAATCGACAGGCCTCCCTTTTAAAATGCTGATAGCACGTGAGCATGGGTTGAGAACACCTGTTTGTGGCTTTGTGTGCTGTTCTGAGCCAAAGGGAGGCAGAAAAACAATTTCTTCCATTGTGAGACTCCTATAGAAGTCTTCTAAGACAAGAGTTCCCCATCCATTGCCCATGTCATATTTGCTGTTCAACAAAGAGAGAGGCCTGGCCTCTGCAGAACTCTTCAGAACAGACATCAGGCTCACTCTTGGGCAAATGATACCAAGGCTTGGCTTCTTTGGCTTCAGATGGCACTACCTTAACAAAAGATTTCATGCTTATGTCCACTTATGTGAATGTCCAGATAGGCAAATCAGCAGGAAAAGAGAGTGGACCAGTGGCTGCCTACCAGAACTGAGGTAGAGGGTGTGGTCATGAGTGACTAATGGGATGATTACAATGCTAAATTAAGTGGTGGTAGTGGTCGTTTGCATAACTGCTAGGAATCGCTAAGTTGTAGACTAGTAAAAAAAAAAAAAGTCATTGCTTTTATAATAGAGCCATGTTTTTCTGGAGTTGTGTGTGAGCGTGCATGTTTTCATGTGTGTGCACAGGTTCAGGTGCATGTGTAGGCCGTATGGTTAGCAGTCTATTACTCTCTAGTGGTTGTTTGTTTGTTTGTTTGTTTAGACAGGCTCTCTACCTGGAGCTCACTGATTCAGCTACACTGATTCAGCTAGCACACAAGTCCTAGTGTACGCTGTTATGCAAACAACCATTACCTGTCTCTACCTCTGGGAATACAGATGTGCACCACTGTGCAGGGGATTTGTATGTAATTACTGGAGATTGAACTCAGGTCCTCATGCTTGTGCAGCAAGCACTTTTGGAACTGAACTAGCTCCCCAGCCTATAATGCCATATTTTTTAAGTGCTTGGCATAGTGAACACCATATTTCTCAAAATCATGAATAATATTGTTGCATAATGTAACAGGTGTCCATTCTTTTTTTTTTCCTAAATGTGTCCAAATCCAAACCTCCCCCGCCAAAATGTCAGCATCCCACTTCATCTACAAACGATCATTTACCAAACACCGATCATCTTAAGAAAGATTCTCCTCTCAGAATCCCTCACCCACAACTAGCAGGCTGGATGTAGCAAAGGACAGCTATGAATTTGACTGGACTCAAAATCAGAAACATTTGCAGTTTGGAGGAGATGGAATGGCACAGCTCAGGAGCATGAACTCCGTAGATAACAGTGTCCTGTCTCAGTGTTGAGAAGTTGGACATGCCTAAAGATGCAATACTTGCCCCTGGGTCTCCATTGCTTCTTTTGAACGGTTCCCAACCCACCTCCCTGATTTGAAAACAAACAACAACGATCTTGTAACACTCTTTAACAGTGGTGGTATTGTTTTTGTTCATTAAAAAAGGCCCCAAATCAACTATTCCCAAGCACACACAGGAGGAGGTAGAGGAAGTGGGAGCTATCTGTCCACTGCTCAGCCCTTAGCCATGTGTTTTTGGCAGCAATAAGAGAAATGTGGTGATGGCCTCTACAATAAAAATGTTGTTTATGTACAGGAAAGAGAGGTTCAAAAGCTGTGAAGTGAAGCCTGGTATAGTAGTTGAGGCAGGGGCAGATGGATCTGTGAGTCTCAGGCCAACTCCTTATTTACAAAGAGAGTCCCAGCCATGGCTACACAGAGATATCCTGTCTCAAGAAAGATGGAAAGAAGGAGAAAAAGAAAGACAGAGGGGGGGAGGGAGGAAAGAAAGAGAAGAAGAAGAAGAAGAAGAAGAAGAAGAAGAAGAAGAAAAGATAGAAAAGAAGAAAAGATAGAAGAGAAGAGAAGAAGAAGAGAAGAGAAGAGAAGAGAAGAGAAGAGAAGAGAAGAGAAGAG
>NW_026596057.1:5151375-5181930 GCF_907164565.1 Psammomys obesus | reverse complement strand
AAGAGAAGAGAAGAGAAGAGAAGAGAAGAGAAGAGAAGAGAAGAGAAAAGAGAAGAGGTGAGAGAGTGTCAAATACCTCCTCTGACTTCCTGTGGCTGGGAGGCCACGTCCCGGCCAGCTTTCAGGCTGCCCACCTGCTGCAGCTTCTCTGACTGACTGTTCTTTCTGCTCTATTTCAAATTAGGTCAACAGTGGCTGTGGGGCATCTCTGTGACTGTGCCACACCGCGTCCTGGAAGACTTTAGAAAGCCTGCGTTGGATTGCGCTGTTACCCTGCTTATGATCTCATTGTCCCTGGGTTGGGTGGTGCGTGCTGACAATCCTAGCACGCAGGAGGCAAGAGGACCGCAAGTTCCTGACCAGTCTCTGCTTCAGACAGGGAGACCTGTCAAAAAAAAAAAAAAAAAGGGAACTGGGGAGATGAATGACTCAGTTGTTAAAGTATTTGCCATACCAGTCTCGGTGGTAAATATAAGGTGAAGAGCAGTAAATGCCCAGTGTCGACCTCTGACCTCCACACCAGCACACCATGTAGACACACTACGTAAATAAACCATCTTGTAGTGTGATAAACTGAAAAATGGCCCCCCAGGACATACATGCCCTAGTCCTTGGGTGCTGCAAATGCTACCATAGATGGCTGAAAAAAGAAAAAGGGCTACGCCCATGCAAGTGTTTTAGTAGTAGAAGTGAGTCTCATATTTAGCTCAGTGCTAAAGTCAGTAAGAAAGCAGAGGAGACAGGACACAGCAAAGTGACAACAGAGGCACAGGTTGGAGGATACAGCCACAAGCCAAGGAAACCCAGCATCCGCCAGAAGCCGGAAGAGGCAAGGAATGGGTTCTCCACAAGAGCCAGCAGAAAGGGAGCACAGCCCTGCTAAAACCCTTGATTCTGTCGCAGATTCTGTCCCCCTGAAATGTTAGTCCCTATGCAATGTTAGCCACTACGCAATACCATCATTGTGAGCGTGTAATTTCCCTACAGATAAATCACTGCTGACTTCTCCTCTACTGGTGACCTTCCTCTTTGTGCTCCTCCCTCTCATGCCGAGCTCCACATGCGGCTGCTGAACCCAATGTTCCTCACTGCGTCTTTCCAGACATCACCTGCTCCTCTCTTACTGTCCTTCTCCCTTCCCTACCCGTTTTCTTACGTCACTTTATTCTTACCTGCACCGTGACACCTGGCACGGTATGCTCCGCTACTCACCATGCTGGCTCCCCGTGGACGTTGAATAACGGTTGCTGCCCAGGTGGCTCCTCACTATTCTCCCCAGTACCAACTGCATGACACAGATGCAAACCAAATCCCAGAACGAGGGTTTTGTGTCTTCGCAGCCATTCTGCAGCTCTGTCTTGCCAGACTGGACAACCAGGAAGCTTAAGCTGAAAATTGTGTGGGCACCTGGTTCAATTTCACTCTCTTCAACAAGAGCTTAGGCAAAACACAGGGTCGAGTGCAGCTTGGTGGCAGTGCACACCTTAATCCAGCACTCTTGAAACAGAGGCAGGTGAATGGATCTTTGAGTTGGAGACCAACCTGGTCTACCTACAAAGCTAAGTTACAGGACAGTGGTGGCTACACAGAGAAACCCAGTCTCATAAAAATATTTAAAAACAACAAACAAAACAAACAAACAAAAAAAAAACAGAGTCTGTGTGCAGGAAGCTGTTAGAGGGGATACAAGGTGGGCCTCTGAGCATTGAGCCATGGAACCAGTCAGATGTCAAGAGACTGAACTCCACTGGAATGCTGAAGTCAGAGGGGACAGGGGGCAGTCCTCACATAGGACGGGTCCCCTGTGAAGCAGTCAGCTCTACACAACCATGAGAGCCAGAATGCAAAGCTCCAATGTCAGTTGTTAGAGGATTTGTTTGTTTGGCTTCTTGAGACAGTTTCTCTTCGTAGCTCTGGCTGTTCTGGAACTTACTCTGTAGACCAGGCAGGCCTCAAACACAGAGACCCACCTACCTCTGCCTCCCAAGTGCTGGAATTAAAGGTGTGTGCCACCACCATCCTGGGTGATTCTCAGCATTGCCTTTGTCAGGCAATGCAGCTGAAGAGGTACTTGTGTAGACAAGGTTGAAACAGTTCAGACCTGCGCACGCCTGGGAAGTCTAAGAACAGGCTCTTCTCCTTTAACACGGCAGGGAGACTGCTGTACAATAATGAACCAGCGGGGCTGCTGATGGCCACCTCGTCTTACCATCAATCCATGTCTCCTCCTGCACTGTGAGTGGACATCTGGAATGGGGATAGACTCTCTGCCACAGGTGTGTGTGTGTGTGTGTGTGTGTGTGTGTGTGTGTGTGTGTGTGTGTTGTGTAGCAGTGGGCATTCTGAAGAGCAGAGTCCTCACTCTGGATTCCCCCCAGCTCTAAGACAGGAATGTGAACGGCCCAGCCTCCCCTCCTTTAGTGAAGCAAACCGAGTGTGTCCCAGCGTCTCAGAAGAGCCTGGCAAGATTAAGCCACGCTTGACCATGTCGGGAACGTAGCCATTCGTCACACATTTGTTTTTTTCTTTGTCTCTCCTCCTCCTCTTATTCTGCCATCCTTCCAGGTTCAAACTGCCAGCCTCCCCCTGCTTTTCTACGGTGTTTGCTGAAATGGGATTTGGTCTGGGACACTCAGTACTCTTGCACACCCATAGAGCCCTGTCACTGTGATATGAGGGCCACCTTAAAACTCACTCACGAGGACCAAACACACCTCTCACTAGTTTTCCTCAAGAAGGTATCAGAATAGGCTGATTTCCCACAGGTACATGACCCCCTAAGCTGAAAGGCAAGCACAGCCGCATGTTTAAGTCATGTGCATGCCCACAGGGAAGATTAGCGAAGATCTTGGTGTTTTATGAATCTCAGAAGGAAGCCACATCAGGCATGTTAGAAACCAAGCTAAGTGCTGTGAAAAGTGTCTTCTGACCATGATGGGACCCACAAACTCCTGGCAACTATGGCCGCCTGTACAAGACTAAGCCAGGCAACATTCCAGCTCGGAGGTGGGAGGGACTCAAAAGCCCCCACCCCTAGCTGAGGAGCTGCTGACAACTGGTGGCTGCAAAGGGGGAGTCAGTTTTTAGGGTGTGGCCCTGGTGGGCCAACCGTACTCGGGTAGATGCGCCACATACATGGGTTCATAGGCAGCACGAATTGGACCCAGTGGGTTAAAAAAAATAGTAATAAAAGACATGAAGTTAGGAAGGAGCAGATCCAGGAGAGTAAAGTAAGGAGTGAATATGACCACGTGAAAAAGAATTCAGGAAAAGGGGAAAAGAAACCAGGGTACCTCTGTTTCTAGAACAAGCATTATCAGGAATGCTGTTTGCTATTCGTAATACATTTACAACAGTGAGAAACGACTAATAGAAAGTGCTGACTTGCCTGGTTATGTAACAGTGATTGCTTCATACGGTGTCAAATCATCCAAACGATTGCTAGGTGTTCCCCATGGGCATGACTGTCTCCAGAAACCCCAGCTAACAGCCTATTTTTGTTTTGCAGTCCTGGGAACTGAACCTGTGCCCTTAAGCATATTCACACTCAGCCACAGAGCAGAATCCCCAGGCCTTAGTTTTCTTCAGAAAGGGTCTCACTATATAGTTCAAATTATGCTTGAAGAACCCTGCATCCTGGTGGGGTTCGGCTCGTGCTCCTCCTGCCTCAGTCTCCTAAAAGCTATAAATTAATGCTTATGCCCCTCAAGTTTAAGGGATCCCTAATGCCTCCTCCATTAAGAGACTGGCACTCACACTCTCGTCATTCCCTTCACAACAGATTGGCTCTCCTGTTACCAAGTGACCACTAGGCTCACTTTGGAGACAGGAAAATTTTCTCTGTTGACCTCGGCTACCCTGTCTCAGACAGGCTTTGTACCTGGTTTTCGGGGAGTGGCTTTCTCAACATTCCCACTCATTCTACAATATCCAAGAAGCTCTGCCTTGACTCAATGGTATCAGGTGAGGGAGAATTTCATGGCCCTTCCCCCCCCAGGGACAGCAGTCCTCTAGTGTTCTGCACATGACACTCTGATCCACACTGCTTCTCAGGCCCTTCATCTGGGTCAGGCAAGTTAGACTTTGTCCTTTTTTGGTAGGAACCATTCTTTGTCCAGAAAGTAATCTCTATACCTCCTCCAGGGGCACTCGGATTTTACCAAATGCAACAGGAATGAAAAGTAGAGAGGTTTGGAGCTTTTCCCCCACAGCACCCCAAGGCAATTGTAGCTTTCAAAGAGAGGTGGTGGTAGGGTCTTATACCTGTTCCTAGTCACTTCCTGCTTGCCTGGACTCCCTACCAGGGTTTGCATGTGCTCTGCCCAGCTCATTTACGGGTGTAGGCTTTTGGCTCTAAGAGGTACATCCTTAACTGAGACTTTCAGCTACTCCAAAAAATGACACACTAGTCCACACACAGCCTTTAAGAATTCGTAAAATGAGGGTGGGACTGGGAGGGAAAGAGGGAGCGGGATACAGCAGAGATACAAAGTTAACAAACTGTAACTAATATTAAAAAAATAAAAATTTTAAAAAAATGTTAAACCCACCAATCCATGCATATGGGATGTCTTTCCATTGTGTGACATGGTTTTCAATAAAGTCTGTTAGTTTTCATTGTAAAAAAAAAATTGTAAAATGATCCTACACAATGAACTACAGGCAGCTAAGGAATGCTGAGAGCAGGTAAAAACAGTCTTCCCAGGGAAGAGCACAGTGGTCATCCAATGCCAAACGGTCAGCCCTGAAAACATATATATATATATATATATATATGTAACATCATACAGCCTGAGCAGGTTGTACTTATGTATTTAGAACCTACATAGACATGCACATGTATGTATGAATTTGAAAAACAGGACAAGGAGAGGTATATGGGAAGGCTTGAAAGGAGGGAAGGTAAGAGGAAATAATATACTATATATATTTATATATATAATTTATAATATATATGAACATATGTAACATTATATATATATAGCTTAAAAAAATAATTAGGTGAACACAGTGGCATATGCCGGTAATCCCAGCACTCAGGGAGGCAGAGACAGGTGGATCTCTATGAATTTGAGGCCAGCCTGGTCTACAAAGCGAGTCCAGAACAGCCAAGCCCACACAGATAAACCTTGTCTCATAAAAATAAAAAAATATGATAAAATAATTAAAAAGGAATTTGTATAGTAAAATGTTTGATGTTTCTTACATGCCTGTGAAGATGGCTGCTCCCTTTCTCTTGTGTTCTGAAGAGGAGGCAGTCTCTGTCCTCTTTCTCCTTGGGGCTTACCATTCTTTAAGATTCAGTCTGTCTTATAATATCACCTGAAGCTGTTTAACTAAAGTGGTAATTTTATAGATTTCCTGGTTAGGTTGGTAGAGACAGTCTTAAGGCCAGCAGAAAAAAACTGAATAATAAAGCTGATGCCCCCCTTTATTCTTATCCGTTTCCATCACTGTATTTACTAAAACCTAGAGTTATTTTTTTGTATTCTCTGGTAGACCTTAACCCGTGAAAACAATTGTCTTGGTCATGATAGGAGATTTGGTTCACACCCAAACAAATACCAAAATATAAAATAAGCTATCAAATCCGCTCACACACTATAAGTCACCTCTACATTACTTGTGATACCAATACAGTGCAAACAGCTGTTAAACTCTGTCAGACAGAGTACAGTGACAAGAGCCTGTGGGTGGTCAGTGCAGATGGACTAGTTTTTCAAATATTTTGAAGATCAGTAGCTGGTTGAGTCCACAGGTAGAAAGGACCAACTGTGCTGTAACTCTTCCTTCTGTGATCCCCTACACCACATCAAACGACACCGTACTCAGAACTGAATGGAATGCTGTACGTGGCATGTATCCAGGCTGACTATCACTGTGCCCGCAGAAGTGTAAGAAACAGAGAAGAGGGGCAAGCACTCAAAGGTCAACTAGCGGGTCATGCTGGTAACTACCTACTAGTTTCCATTTGTACTGTGCAGGCTGGACAGGCTCAAATCATGAGGAATGGGAAAGATATATCCTAAGTGACTCTTAAGCTCTAAAAAATGCTGAAATAAATAGCGAAATAGAAAGATGTAATTTCTTATTATTTATTCTCCTCTTACAAAAGACACTTGGACAAATAAATATAAAATGGTATATGTCGTATTTAGAAATGGCCAAACACACACCTTGGTACTCCTCACAGGAACACTCTAATAAAATCTTCAGAAAACACTCATCCTTCCCACTCTCCACCTCTTTTTATTAAAAAAAAAAAAAAATCAATTATTTTCATTCTCCACAATTCTTAACAATGAATTATCAAAATAAGTAATCTAACACTACTCAAAGACATTTAAATGAAAAGTTTTAAAAATACATGTGTGTACAAACACACACAATATGATGTTGCTCAGAAACTCCAACTAATGAATAATACAAGATTAGTTTCCTAGGTGACAAGTCACAACTCTCAGAAGTGTGAATACACCAGAAAGCCCACAGCCAAGAGCCAGGACAGTACATCGGCATGCAGTCAGAATCCTATGCAGGTCACAGGGCATCGGGTTCAGTGATGGAATTTAAGGTCAGTCTCTTCACAGCAGAAGACGACACTTCACGATGGATGCCGGTCATGTCCCTCTTGAGACACATTCACATCACTGCTGAGGTCACAATTTGTGATAATTTAGGAATCCAAATTTAGCTCCAGAGCATGTATCTCTGGAGTAGGAATTGGAAAACAGACAGTATAAATAGGAGTTGAGTGGAACCTGCCTGCATCAATCTTTTCTTTTCCTTTAAGGCTACAGAAAATCTGCGCATAAGCAAGGAAATTAATTCTCACAGTAAGAAAACCCTACAAATAGTCAAGGTGCCCAGTCAGGCTCCACGCAGACAATGTGCTGTACCCGCTCTACTCCAAGGCTGTACTTTGTGAGTCTGCAGGGTTAAGGTCAATTCTTTCTGGAAATACTAGCTTCTCACAAACTGCCTCCTTGATTGGTAAATATTGTGATATTTCATTAGGTTCCGTGAAGAGGGAAGGTGGAACATGCTAGGAAAAACAAAGTCTTAGTTAGAATATATCAAGCATGGCCCAGACAATTTCTAAAATCTTCTAGTTCAAGCATTCACAAAGCATGGCGATTTCAAAATCAAGAACACCCCATACAAGTAAGGAACATTGTTAAGTGCTCCCCCAAATAACATGTATTCCCCATTACGAAGTCATCCAAGTGTGCTGTTGAATGGTCTTCAAGGACCTCAGTGTCATGTCATTTACAGCGCCACCATCAGTGCTGAGTCCCACTCATTTTGATCAAATCCCTCCCTGGTTCCTGTCACTTGAATTATAGCCCAGCTCATACCCTATGAAAGTAACTGAGGCAGACAGAAGAGCTGCTATGGGAAATGAATGAATGAATGAATGAATGAATGAATGAATGAATGAAGCATTTTGTTCTAGGCCAGTCATTACAAAACCCAAGTGCTAAGGAAGATCTTCACAAATCCCAGGGGAGCAAAAAATACAGGAAAATTATGCCAGAATACACAGGCCATCGTAGAGAACGACCAGTTTTAGAAAGATAGAGGAGTGTGTAAAAACATATACATACAGATAACATTATACAGACTAAGTAGGTTGCATGTATATATTCAGAAACATAGACACAACAACTATTAAAGAAAAAAAGAGCATGAATTTGAAACAGAGTAAGGGAAAGTACATGGAAGCCTTGGAGGGAGGAAATGGGAAATTTATGGAACTATCGTATAATCTCAAGAAAATGAAAAAACTATTTACAAAAAATTCTAGAGTGGAAAGGTTCTAAGTTATAGGAATATGCAATGTCACAGCTACAGCTATGGGACATCTCTGGGTCTCAGAGTCTTCAGAATGAACAGCGGAAAGCAGATGCCTGAGAACTAAGATATTCAGCAACTCCAGATGCTCTGGGACTTGGGACAAGCTTAGAACAGACACACTCCAGACTCACCCTACAGAGCCCTAAAAATTAGCACATTTAAGACGAGTGGGTGGGACTAGTGAGATACCAGACTTAAAATAAATCACTGAGATTATCATAAAAATAAATCATATAAAATCTTCGAGTTTATACTTGGGAGGCAGAGGCAGGCAGATCTCTGTTAGTTTGAGGCCAGCCTGGTCTACAAAGTGAGTCCAGGGTAGCAAAGGTTACACAGTAAAACCCTGTCTCAAAAAAAACCCAAAAATCCAACATCTAAACACTTAAAATTTAAGTACTTACCATTAAGTTAGCAATTTTGCTCTCTCGTGATGTATATTCTCGTAACATGTAGGTCTTGTCAGCCTGTATTAAAAAATAAAAAATTAAACATTATTATCATTTTTATAAAATCCTCCCCATAAAATACTGTATATACATTTTATAACAAGTTATAAGGAAAGCATGAAGTCTGATGAAAATACTTGGTTCAACAATGAGAAATAGTTTTAATTATCAGCAATTCTGAAATATTTCCTGTCCCTATAAACACATAACTACTGAAATAACTCCAGATATAAACAGGTAACCACACTTGATTATCACCATGATAAACACACACATGCAAGCAAAGGCTATACTTCAATGGATATATATATGTGTGTGTATGTGTGTGTGTATACATATTTACAAGAGATATTTATAGGCTTCAAGTTTGAAATGAAATCTTTTTCTTGGGCTATCTTATATTTTCACTGGCTCCTTTTGATCCAAAAAACATGTTTAAATCTTTAATCTTTTTCTATTCCCACTATAGGAAATAGTATTTCAGAGTTGTTGGATAATTAAAAGCATTTACCAAATTAATTACTTTAAAAAACACCCTTTAGGGGGCTGGAGAGACGACTCAGAGGTTAAGAGTACCAGCTGCTCTTCCAAAGGTCCTGAGTTCAATTCCCAGTAACCTTATGGTAGTTCAAAACCACCTATACTGGAATCTGATACCCTATTCTGGCTTGCAGGCATATATACAGATAGAGTATTCATGTTCGTATTTAGCCAAGCAGAGTTGGCCTCGCCTTTAATACCAGTACTGGGGTGGCAGATCTCTGAGTTCAAGGCCAGCGTGGTCTACAAAGAAGAGTTCCAGGACAGCAGCCAGGGCTACACAGAGAAACCCTGTCTCGAAAAACAAAACAAAAATCACCGTTTTGTACTTAGTTTTTCCCATTTAAGATACCTGATTTTTTGTTTTTTGTTTTTTTTTTCCAAGACAGGGTTTCTCTGTGTAGCTCTCACTGTCCTGGAACAGTGTAGACTAGACTGGCCTCAAACTCAGCCATTTAGGACTTTTAAGGTTATGTTAAAGAACTGCATTTTGCCAGGCAGGGTGGCGAATGTAATCCCTGCACACTAGGAAGGCAGAGGCAGGCAGATCTCTGTGAGTTCTAGGCCAGGCCAGCTTGGTCTACGTAGCAAATTCTATGACAGACAAAGACATATAGTGAAACCCTATCTCTAAAACAAAAAACAAAAACAAAAGGGAAAAGAACAAATTACAATTTATTACAATTTGCTTTTTAGATAAACACTTTTCAATATAGAAAAACTACAAAATGGGGCTGAGAGATGACTCAGTGCTTAATAGCACTGTCTGCTCTTCCAGAGGGCCTGAGTTCAACGCACAACCATCTAGAACTATAACTGGACCTGATGCCCTCTTCTGGCATGCAGGTGTACATGCAGATAAGAGCATTCACATACTACAAACAAACAAACAAGTGAATGACTGAATCAGTCAATCAATCTTTGGGCTGGAGAGATGGCTTAGAAGTTAAGAACACTGGCCTTTCTTCCAAAGGTCCTGAGTTCAATTCCAAGCAACCACATGGTGGCTCACAACCATCTATGAAATCTGGTGCCCTTTTCTGGCATGAAGGTGTACATGCAGGCGGAGAACTGTATACGTAATAAATAAATCTTTTTTTTTTTTTTAAATCATACTCCTTCAAGGTTTTAGTTTTTTTTTTTGTTTGTTTGTTTGCTTGTTTTATTGTTTTTGTTTTTCGAGACAGGGTTTTTCTGTGTAGCCTTAGTTATCCTGGAACTCATGCTGTAGGCCAGGCTGGCCTCAAACCCAGAGATCTGCCTGCCTCTGCCTCCTGAGTGCTGGGGTTAAAGGCATGTGCCAATACTGCCCAGCAAGATTTCAGTTTTTTATATCAATAAGCAACAAGAAAAAAAAAATTAATGTTCACTATAAAGAATCAGTAATGTAAACATAAATAAGAAAAATAAAAATATAGTATCAATCATAGCTACTTCTAATAACACAGCCTTTCCCATTTCAAAACTTCTACATAAAATCTTAAATAAACTCACACTGTACTTTAAAAACTCAACACTTAAGATACCTTTCCAAATTAGCCCAACTTTATTCTCTACCATCAATGTTGCTGGGTGTCTATATTTCTGCTACTACTATATGGCTACAAAAAGAGTAATCAAATGTATTAATTAAGTCATCGTGTTGTTTCGAGTGGAAAAACAAAAGGTCTAAATAAAGGACTTGGGGGCAAATGTCAACCTAACCCAACCCAAGCAGGTTCAAATCCAACTCTGCCCCTTCCTGAGTAACTAAAGCAGGCAGTGTGACCTCGTGACTTAGTAACCACAGCATGAGTTCACAGGCTGTTACAGCAGTGACTAATAGTTTTGGCAGCTCCTCTAATTCTTCACCCTATATGATCCCAATTCTGAACTTAAGTATTCAGAAAAGACAGGCTCCTCTAAAGCTATTGAAAATTTTATGACTCAATTTAAACCCACTGCCCTTTTAACACCCATTTAAAACACAACCTACACGTTAACAGCTACTGTAGACAGGAGTCAGAACTTCCCACAATCATGCAATAAAAACTTCAGCAGGCAGTTTAAGTGGGATGTCTTTTGGTTTCTGTAGACAGCGTTTCTCTGTGTAGCCTTGGCTGTCCTAGAACTAGCTCTTGTAGACCAGAGCTGGCCTCAAACTCAGTGATTCACCTGCTTCTACCTCCCAAGTGCTGGGGTTAAAGGCACATGCCACCATCATCTGGCCCTTAAAAGGGATTTCTCACATCAGGACGTTATATAGCAATACTGTCAACACAGGTTAAAGGTTAAGGGACAGTTTTCCTTAAACACAAGTTAAATATGTACAAAATTTTTGGTCAGAGCACTCATACCCAGAAAGTGTTTTTAATAAAAAACCTTTTTGATTACTAGAACTCTGAGAAACAATATATAGTCAGTGAAACACTCAAATGTATGGGTTAATAGATGATCATTAATTTCAAATTCTTAAATGACAATGAAACAACAAACAGGCTCAGTATCAATTAGTACATTCATTACATGAGCACCAGTACCTCATGGTAAAGCCGTGTGTCATTCATTCTGATGAGCACTCCATCAATTCTCAAGAAAAACCGCAAGAGCAGAAAAAAGCTGGAAGGCATTACTCTCTGGAGGATAAAAACAGCACATTAAATTGTTAATAAAAAGGAAATACTTTATTTCTTTGCTAAAAAAGAAAAGCTAAATCCACAGTAAAGATGCTCCCTGGATCATGTCTATATCCTAACGGCTTATCACAGATGGAAATATGTCTCGATGCTCCCTTAGCTCCGCAACACAGGGACCAACGGAATCAGGCATCTCAGTGGCACGGCTGCCCAGCTGTAGTCCACTGTCCAGCATCATGTCTACCATACCACACATTGATAACATGGAAAAGATAAGAATTAAAAATCCAAAGTCTAGTTAAGAACAAATGCTTATCACTTTCACATCAGCATAAAGCCAAAATAACAGTAATGTCACATTCCAAGTCAGAAACCAACTAGCTAGATTAGAGGTTCTCTGCCCTAGCTCCAACTAGCCTCACAGCCTTCAGCAGGTTACGATAAAAGGAAGGGAAGAGGAAATGTTTGTGAGGAAAGCAGAGACAAGCAAAGATCTACACCCTGGGCTCACCAGCTTAGCACACTTGGCTAGTTCCAGGCTGGGGACAAACTCCGTATTCTGAACTCGCTGCATCAGAGGCAGGCACATCCAAATCCCACCCCCCAGTCCCCTACCACCAAAGTACCTCTCTCTTCACACAAAGGCTCATCCTAGAGGATTCTGAGCAAGCACAGAGAAATCTGTGTGACTGGGAAATTAGTTACTATCTCTTGTCCTACAACTCCATTTACAAAATAGGAGTAAAAAAGCACAAAATTTTCCTGAGTGAATGCAGGCAATGCACTTAGCATGCGGCCTGTCTCCTGTAAGCATATAGCTAAGTTTTAAAAGCTCCTTCCCCTACTCCTCAACCCCAGAAATCTGTTTTCTCCATCTCTTCCCTCTATAAACCATACCCTATGAGCTCCTATAACACGTTAGTCTTCCCCACAGTTGTTCACACACACACGCACACCTGTCACCTGCAGTCTCTATTTCTCTTAATTTCTCCTGTAATTATTTTTCAAGTATGGTCTACAACCACGCTTTCTCCACATATTTCATTTACTCTAGCCATTTATCCTACCTGCTCTTGACAAGACGAGTAGCAAGAGCTAAAAGTAGTCAGCAAATGTTTATCCCTCTGGAAAGCATGCCAGTCACCCTCATGCACTCCTGTTTGAAAAGAGTCCAGTTCCTGAACTTCCTACACCGCTCCTGACTTCCCACTCACAAACCGCTGTGCCCCGGAGCCACAAAGTATAGCATTTATTTTACTTAGAACACATCTGCTACAGTGCTAGGAAGAAACCAGCCCCCAAAGAGCCCTAGTCTAATACAAATCCTTATTCATTATCTATACAGCACTCTGCCTGCTTGTGTGCCTGCACACCAGAAGGCATAAGACCTCACTACAGATGGTTGTGCCACAACATGGCTGCTGGGAATTGAACCCAGGTCCTTTGGAACAATATCCGGTGCTTTTAACCTCAAAGCCATCTCTCTAGCCCCCATCCAGCCATTCTTAAAGAGGGAATCCTATCATGTACATAATTCAGTAGTTTAGAGCACTCCCTGCCCTTCCAGAGTACCTGGGTTCAATTCCCAGCACCCACATGGCAGTTTACAAACACCTGTAACTGCAGGTGTCCACAGGACACCTTCTGGCCTCCACAGACACCAGGAACTCATCTGCACAGATATACAGACAGGCAAAAACCCATACATATAAAATAAAAATCAGGAAGTCTTTAAAAAAAATTTTTTTTAACATGGAAAGTGAGCTAGAAAAGCTTTCCAAAGGAAGTGATGTTTTAATTGGAACTTAATGGCTGAAGCATTAGTAAAGTTTCACTTCAAATTCTTCTGAAATGAATTAAAAACACAAGTATAACCTAATAGTAAACAAATTATGTGTAACTACTACAGGACTATCATTTCCTTTTTTTGTTTGTTTGTTTGTTTGTTTTTGAGACAGAGTTTTTCTGTGTAGTCTTGGCTATCCTGGAACTCACTCTGTAGAACAGGTTAACCTTGATCTCAGAGATCCCCCAAACTTGGCCTCCTGGGTGCTGGGATTAAAGGCACATGCCATCACCACCTGGGTCTATTTATCATTTCTTATAAACATGTTCTACCACTAGCATATGAACTGAAGTGGCCTGTCCTCTACTGATAGAAAACAATATAAGGAAATGATAATTTATACTTTCATTTTGTTTTCCATTTTTATGATAAAAATTGATAATTTTGATGATAGACTAAAATCCTAACACGAGTCATCATCCTGCAAGATGATTCAGAGGTTAAAAGCACTCATTGTTCCTACAGAGAACCCAGGTACAGTTCTGAGCACCCACATGGTGAGCTCACACCCATCTGTAACTCAAGCTCCAGGGGATGCCTGCTCTTCTGACCTCCAAAGCACCAGCATACATGTGGTTCATGAGCACAAAACACTCATACACATAAATAAATCTAAAAATAAATACATAAGGCACCTAACATGCTACCTGAAGATTCTACAAATCTCATCCTTAATTAAGAATTGAGAATCAAGCCACAGTTTCTATTCCTTCAAGTTAAAGAATAAGTAAATAGCCTACAAAGTAGCCAGGCAGGCACCACCTCTTGAAAAGACTAGTACATCCTTGTAGGTTTCACAAAGGCCAGTCAGCACGGTGTGCTCTAGACTCAAAAGACATTTTACACGGCACTACAGTAGTCAATGGTAAAATGTAAAAATGACACCAATTTAACAATCTCAGTACTCACAATCTTCACACTCAGGCTGGAAACTCCATGATCATGCAATTCGTCTTCAAACAGGAGAACTTCTTCAAAAAATTTAATCTGTTCTCTGGCTTTTAGTTTCTCTGTATCTATATGATCTGTTGTAGGTACAACCTGAAATATACAATTTTAAATGTGAGACTAAGTAAAGACTTAGAGCTGCGAGAAAGTTTTTATCATTTTCTTTGCATACTGTTATAAATTTGGATATAACTGAAGATCAGACTTTGCCTCCCCATGATAATCTGAAAAACACTACAGATAACTGGCATTCTGACTTCTTATCAAAACACAGTCCAAATGCACCAACTCTCAGAATAAAATTAAGCATTATGTTGTGAGGATGAGAAAATCATACACTGAAAATCAATACAAGTTACAGCTATCACCAAAGTCTTGGTTTTTAAGTGTACTCACATGTACTCACTTGGAACTAGAAAAATAGATTTTCCCATTAAAATGACATGCATCTTGGAGACTGGGAGATAAACAGCCTGCAGCAAAGCATGACAACTGTTTTCAATCCTCAGAACCCACATAAAAAGCCAGACGTGGTCATTCCTGCATGCAAGTCCGCACTGGGGAGACTGCTACATAACAATGTTAACACAGAGAACCCTTCTCAACTATACTCACTCAGAAACTGTCAAGCTGATAAACTTTATTGCTAAGTTATTAAGTCATAGGGCATGAGCAACTAGTCTAATGTGCTTTTTAAAACCTTTTACAAAAATGCATAGAGATCAAGCATATTGTATTATAGAGATTCAGTGCAGCTAGAAAAAGTGCCCTTCCATGGCTGTCCTACAGAATCATTTATTTAAACAAGAAGAAAACAGCCATATATGGGCACATCACTATGGCACAGGCATAGTACTGGACATTTAACTACTTCATTAATGCTATTCTCATGCCATCATCTTAAGACCAACTAATAAACACAAAGCTGGGCATGAATCTAGTCAGGTTAGTGTTAGAACAACTTTGTGAGTGGCTTTTTTGCATATTATACATCTCAAAGAATAAAGATTCAACAACCGAAAAGAGACAATAATAAAATACATACCCACATACACACAACTTGCCTCCAATAACTAAAAAAGCAAGAACTAGAAGGCAAGAGACAGGCTCTCTGTTCCAATGACACAGGTTCTGACACATTTTCACTCTCTACAGAAAATATATTTTACTGACACATACCTCCTATACACACAGAGCTTTAAGAGTGATTTTAAGTGTATACATGTATGTATGTTCATGTATGTAAATACAACATGTGTATGTGGTGCCCTTGGAAGCCAAAAGAACAGAGATACCACTAGGAACTAAAGTTGTAAAAGGTTGTAAGCCACCATGTGGGTGCTGGAAGTTACACCTGGTCCTTCAAGAACAAGTGCTCTTAACCAGTGAGCCATCTCTCCAGCCCCTGACGAATGCTAAGAGGAAGACTTAAGAGTTTAAAATCTTAACCAATATTATACGTACAAATTTAAAAAATAACAAAGGCCAGTGGTAGTGGTGGTGCCTACCTTCAATCCCAGCACTTAGGAGGCAGAGGATCTCTGTGACTTTGAGGACAGCCTGGTCTACAGAGCGAGATACACAGAAACTGCATCTCAAAACACTGCCTCAAAAAAACAAAAATAAACAACAACGAAAAAAAACCCTTCATTAATTCCTATGGAAGAGATCTACATACGACAAATGTATAAAACAGTTAGTTATGGGCAGTGTGTTATCTAAAATCACAGTTTAAGGTTGTGAACCCTATAGGACAGCAGTGCCTGCCCTGCAGGGTTATTCTGAGCACTAAAGAACAAAATTCTAATTATCTGCCTGAAAAAACTTGCCATTTAAAAGTTTTTTTAAAGATCTATTTATTTATATGTAGACATGCTTGGCCTGCATGAGCCCACAGGTGGCTGAAGAGGACTTCAGATCCTTTGGAACTGGAGTTACAGATGGTTATGAGCAACCATGTGGGGCTAGGAAATGGGCCTGGGTCCTCTGCAAGAGCAGTAAGCTCTTAACTTCTGAGCCATCTCTCCAGCCTCAATCATTCCATTTAAAGCAAACAAACTACACCACATCCATTGACTGTATTTGATAAGGCATCTTCTTTCATTCCTGGTATTTCAATAAGCACAGTGACCTGCTATGTGAGACCATCTGTTGAGGTCTTCGCTGTGGAACAACGGATACTGCACTAAATAAATACACGTGGATCTGGTACTGTCCATTTTCAAAATAAGCCCCTGCAAGATCCAGCTGTGAGAAGACTCAATGGGAAAAGCCTGAATTTGAATCTCCCAAACCTACACAAAGCCAGGAACAATAGTGCATGTTTATAATACTGGTGCTCCTGGGGTGGAGGCAGAATTCCCAGAGCCTGCTGGACACTGAGTATAGTCTGAACATCAGCAAAACTCAAAAACCTTGCCTCAAACCAGTTGGAAGAGGAGAACCTACACCGAAGAATATTCCAATATTCTAACCTACACAAAGACACATGTACCCAAAGAGAGAGAGAGAAAGGGAGAGGGAGAGGGATGGGGAGAAAGAAAGAGAGAGAGAGAGCACACGTACAAATTGCTTTGCCAAGCTGGTAAATGATGCTGATTTGAACCAAAGTCTGTATCTTGACAAAGCCTGAACACTTTACTATCAGAGTGATCACACTGACACTCATCAGCAACACCTTAGAAGAAATTATATGATAGGTCAAAGTGTAGATAAGAGAATGCCAAACACATAGTTTTAGCTCTTCCTATCACTCTCCATTTCAATTGTCTTGGTTCTTGCTCCTGATGCTATACTTACAGCTAATGCAGCTTTTCCTAAGTGAATCCATAAAGCAACCATCATCACTATTGCATGAGGTTTAAAAAAAAAAATCCAATTTCCTCATTCCCGGCAACAAAGCATCAAATGACCTAAGCTCACTATAAACTTCTCCAATCAGAAGAGACTATATAGCCTGCAAAGTTCTTTAAAAAAAGAAAAAAATCACCTCACTTCTTGCTGGACTATCCCAATGGCTTCTAGAATCAACAATGGCACACAGCAAACATTCAATATATGTCTAATGAAATGAATAAACAAATAAATGAATGAATGCATATTTTCTCAAAAATAATATTTCTGTACTAGAAGCACACACAGCAAAGTTTGGAGAAGGAAAAATTAAGAATTAGTTTCCAGCTGGGCGTGGTGGCACACACTTTTAATCCCAGAAATCAGGGAGGCAGAGACCTTCCTGTGAGTTCAAGGCCAGGATGGTCTAAAAAAGTCCAAGACAGCCACGACTACACAGAGGAACCCTATCTCAAAAAGACAAAAAACAAAACAAACAAACAAACAAACAAACAAAAAAGCATTAGTTTCTATCTCCTGAGACTAAAAAGTTGTGCAAGGATTCCATGCATGTCTTCACATGTTCAGCTAAGCATCAACTTTAGTTGTCAATAACTTTTACTTAAAAGAAATTTAATCTGCTAGGCAGCGATGATGGCGTACATCTTTAATCCCAGCACTCAGGAGGCAGAGGCAGTGGAGCCTGGTCCACAGAGCAAGTTCCAGGACAGGGAGGGTTACACAGAGAAGCCCTGTCTCAATAAACACACAAAGACACAAACAAATCTGTACGGTGTGTGTGTGTGAACATGTGCCACATTATGTGTGTGGAGGCCAGGGGACAACTTGAAGAAGCTGGCTCTCCACTGCCACCAAGCAAAGGGCATCAAGCTTGGCAGTAAAGTGTCTTTACTCACTGAGCTATCTTACCAGTCCTAAAATAACTTTTAAGGAGAATAGTTTACATTAAAACAACTTTGTTCCTTATGCCTCACAGACATACAACCTTAGCCACATTTGTTTTACTTCAGTCTGATCGTAAGACCTTAAAATGTAGCTGATGTAGACCTACAAATTCCACATTCTCAGTGCCCTTTACCATAAGGTGAAGCTCTTTTCGAACAGAGATTATATACATGCAACTCAACAATAACACTATACTTTAAAATGTAATTAGACCTTGTTCATGAACTATTCATATAAAAACTGCTATGGTAAGGCATCATTATTTATTTAATTTACTAGTAACAGAAACTTGTCTTGATTAAATAACTCACCTGAAGGGCCAGGTGTGGTGATGCATGCCTTTGATCCCAGAACCAGGGAGGCAGAGGCAGGCAAATCTCTTTGGGTTCAAGGCCAGCCTGGTCTATACAGAGAAGGCTATCCAAGGCTACATGAGAGCAAAGAAAAGAGCAAAGGAAGAACAAAAAGAATAACTCATCTAAAGCCATACCAAATTTATAATCAGTGCAAGCCGGTAAGTTTTTGCCAGGTGCAGTGACGCACGCCCGTAATCCCAGCGCTCAGGAAGGCAGAGGCAGGTGGATCTCTGTGAGTTCGAAGCCAGCCTGATCTACAAAGCGAGTACAGGACAGCCAAGGCTACACAGAGAAACCCTGTCTCGAAAACCAAAGGGAAAAATAAAAAAGATATGTTTTCCATTCAACAGTTCTATTTGTTCATGTGTAGAACTAGAACTCTAAGCTACTAGCTAGCAGTTTTTCTTTCTATCTTTTCTTTTCTTTGGTTTTTCAAAATGGGGTTTCTCTGTATACAGCTCTGGCTGTCCTGAAACTCACTCAGTAGACCAGGCTTGGCCTTGAACTCAAGAGATCCACCTGCTTCTGCCTCAAGATTTCTGAGTGTGCTCCACCACTACCCAGCTAGCTAGCAGTTTCTTCTAAATCACCTAATAATACATTACCAAGAGCAGGCGCTGCTTGGCCATGATACTGTTTACATAAAGGCAAAATAAGCATTTACCAGCCTTAATTTAAAGAATATTGCTCCCAAGCAGGAATGTGCATGCCTATGGTTCCAGACACTCAGGAGGCCAAGGCAGGGGAAGCACCCCAGCCCAAAAGTTAAATGCCAGCCTTGTAAGACTCCATCTCAAAAAAAAAAAAAAAAAAAGGGAAACCTGGCTATTTCTTGCAATAGTCTTCTTTTATTTCCTACTAATAAATGCATTAATTAGCCTGCAGGATGAAAGGATGAAAGCAGTGAAGAAAGAGAAAACTAATGATTCATAAAAGCAAAAGGTTCAGATTTACCTTTAACTTAAGAGACTCTCCGAGTAACGTTCCTTTATAATCTGTTGTATAGGTCCAGTCATATGGTTTAATTACTTCTTTGGAGTGTTCACCCTCCGTCCTCAAATACCAAAACAAAAAGGATGAGATTTAGAATATATATTATCAGTGTTCATATGAATACCAAATTACACATTGTTTATGCAAAATACTCTACAAACACCCACAAAATATAAACACCCAATCGAGGCATATACTGTCATTAACCAGTCTTTCTTACTGCTTTCTATTATTTAACTTTGCCACGTGCTGACCTGGTCTTTCTAGGTCGCCCAACACTATATGACACATGATTTAAAGCTTACCTTTCTTTCTAGCCTCTAAAACACACAGTATACAATAGGTAGAAAGTTTAACTAGCAAAATAATACACTTTTCTTAGTTTTAAAACTCCACAAATGTGCAACAAAAATTACAAGAAAAATTTTTTTCTTTAAAAACAGAAGCACTGGGCTGGAGAGATGGCTCAGAGATTAGGAGCACTGGCTGCTCTTCCAGAGGTGCTGAGTTCAGTTCCCAGCAACCACACAGAGGCTCACAACCATCTAGAACGATGTCTGGTGCCCCCTTCTGGCATGCAGGTGTACATGCAGACAGACACTGCATTCATAATAAATAAATAAATATTTTTAAAAAACAGAAGCACAGTACAATGTTTGGACTAATGGGTACCTACACAGCTCAACACAAGTGTGTTCCAACCTAACGACTATTTCAAGCAGTGGTAACCTTTGTCTTATGGCTCAAAAAAATGAATTTTAGAGTCCAGCTGGAAATTGTTATTCTAATAAAACACACAGATCCTTACTGAACACTTCTCTCTTCTCCTGTTGAAGCTAACTGCCCACGTCCTCACCTACTTTCCTGCCACTCTTCAGCACAGGCTACTTTGAGCATGCCTTGGTAGTTGTTCACACATCTCAATGCATCTGTAGCATTGAACTCAATCCCAAAGCCGGAACCATGCTGGATTCTTAGAACGTTGTCTCCAAACATCATTTCAGGGAGGGATGGCATATGCAATTCATCAGCTAATCTACACATAAGCAAAGGTCAGGGAGATTAGTTATGTTCATCAGTTACTTCTGTTTCCTTTTCATTCCAACTCAATTCTGACTTTACAGACTGAGTTAAAGAGTACATGACTTAGTAAACATGACATTTAAAAAATCTATAATGCTTTTATAATAACCCATTTGTTCATCATTAAATATGTATGGCACTACATTAGGAAAGAGAGGGGTAAGTGATACATGAAAAACAAAAACAAACAAAAAACCAGAGTGAGGAATTGGATAGGAACCACTATTTTAAGATAATTAAGATCAATTCCAATAACTACTTATAAAATCTGATTTTCACAACCATTCCATGATCTAAGAGAGTTCAAGAGTATATAACTGCTAGTATCACACCAAGCCTTTATTCAACATGCTAGGCCACATTCTTTACACATCCCTCGGATGGGCACCGCCACTAGACTGTATTACAAAAGAGATAGTGTCCGAAATCAGTAACACACCGATGTGTTTTGCTATCGTGAATGGTATTCTTATTGTTTTGACACTTGAAAAGTTGTCAAGAAAAATTGAGATTTTTATTGTTGTTGTTTAAATTAGGACTTCTGGTTAAAAAAGAAAAAAGCTGGCACTAACAACACAAGGCCTGCTTTGTCACAAAGCACCAACTGGTTGGTGCTAAGTAGAAGCTGCCAACCTCTAAGTGGGGCATGAACTGTCCAGTTCACTGGTCCTTTTGAAAACTGGGTTTGAAACCATGAATTACAAACAACATGAAACAATAAATGTAAGGATACAGTAGTTACACATATGTCTTGGTGGTAACCAACAGCTTTCTAGTTGGCCTTAAGGCACACTCAACAAAAGACAATCATGCCTGGTAATAGAAACCTCTCTAGTACCTGGGACTAGTGAGGTTATGGACCTTAGAGAACCTACAGCTACCTATGCCCACTTTACTAAGTCAGCATAATTCATATAATACCACACTCTCTCACACACACATGCACACACCACCACCACCAATAAACAAAAAGAAGCCATGAATTTGAGAGAACACGTGAAGGGGTGGACAAAAGGAAGGAGGAAAATGACACAATTATAGTTATTTTCAACAAATAAAAAAAAAATGTATTTTTTAAAATTGGGTTTATAGTCCCAGTTAAAAGGCTTCTCCTTTGGTTTCATGGTGCCTGAGATTGAACTCGGGGCTTTGCACCCGCTGGGCACATACCCTATCACCTGGTGGCAACCCTATTTTCTGTAAAGTTAAGAGAGTTAGTTATTCACTTCTGGAAAAACAAGGTCTAAGTACATAGGCTGCCACACTTTATGACCTAATCACCCTGGTTACAACCCAAACTTCCAAATTCAGGGATGAAAGTTCAAGGCCTTAACCAAAGGCAATTTATTCACAGGCTGGTTACAAACCCTGGAAACCTGGCCCAATATGCTTATTCTGGGTTGGCCAATTATTACCGTGACTCTCGTTTCTGAAATCTGAGCCAACAGCCACAAGAAGCACACTTCTAGAGCCACACCATGGGGCTGGAGAGATGGCTCAGCGGCTAAGAGCTCAATTTCCAGCAACCACATGGTGGCTCACAACTGTAACTCCAATTCCAGAAGATGTGTTACCCTAACACAGACAAGCATGCAGGCAAAACATAAATGCACATAAAAACACATCCACCTTTAAAAGAGAGACTGAGACAGCAGAAAACAGAAGTCAGGAGGCAGAGAGCGGAAGACTGAAGCTGCTGAGAGGAGTGGTGACGGGAGCAGGTCAAAGACGCAAGTAAAGGAACAAAGCTAGCAAAGCCTCCCACAGGAACTGTTGGAGTTCTTTTAGACAGACGATGAACAGGTTTTACAGGGTGGATAGACGTATGCAGGTATTCCACTGTTTCAGAACTGACCTCATATCACCCTACCTAAAATTTCTCCTGCCTGCCCAGTTACCTTTGTTTTTCGTTTTTGTTTTTTTGTTTGTTTGTTTTGGTTTTGGTTTTTTTTTTCAAGACAAGGTTTCTCTGTGTAGCTCCGGCTGTCCCGGAACTCAGGCTTTCCTTTCGTTTTTCCCTAGAATTCAGAAATTCTAGACTCTTGAACAACTAGTTAAAATTACTGGGAAAAGCAAAATCATACCAAAGAGAATACATTTTGCCAGGTATGGTGGCACATGCCTTTAATCTCAGTTCTGCGAGTTCAAGACCAGCCTGGTTTACACAGTGAGACCCTGTCTCAAAAAAAGAAAAAAAAAAAAAAAAAAAGAAAAGAAAAAAGCATTTTTACAAAAAAACAGAAAGGGATTAGGTGGGAATAAAAGGAGACGAATAGGAATCAGGAGGACAAAAGTGTAGTAAGGAATGTGTGAGTGTGATTGAAACACATGTACTTATAGGAAAATATCATGAATTCCACTATATAACAATGTATGCTAATAAAACATTTTAAAGGATATAGTTTTACAAAAGTCAAGAAAAGATCTATGTACAATTATAATCTTTCCAATAGCTTTAAATTTATTTCCAGTTAGACACACCAAACAAGTCTTTGTGTGTGTATATATATAAAACCAATAATTTTTTTTTTTTAAACCTGAATGATCAAATAGAGTAAGTTTGGTTTTGGAGGGAAGAAATAAAGCTCCTTATGGGAAACATCTATCTCATTTCTGGGTCCTCAAAAGCCCATAACAGTTTTTTAAAATATCACCTAGGAGATACTGCACGGCATTCCCATGTTCTGCTGAACTGTGTGTTTTTACATGACCGCATCAATAACAGCTATGAAGAAAAGACGATGGCGAGCCTGTCACTTGCAGGAGGGGAAAAATAAAACAGGTAAAAATTTCACCTTAGAAATTTCAAGGTTGGTGACGAAAAGAAGGAACAGTAGCTAAGGAGGAGAGTAGAAACCAGCAACTGCTTACAGGGTTTCCTAGGCCACTTCCCACATGCTCACAGGACTCTCTAGGACCCTTCCTTCCCACCCTGCGGCCACCCTCACACTTACCTACAGGGCTCTCTAGGACACTTACTTTCTACCCTCCGGCCAGAATCAAAGAAAACAACTCTAAGAAGTTAATCAGATTTAAACTCTCTGACTTAAATTATCAGCTGTGGGTTATATACAAAATAACCTCTACAGGAAGAAGGTTGAATCACATATACTAGTACTTATCACTTCTGTTATAATAGTGAAAGAGATACTCTGAGTCTCTTAAAAAACAGTTATATGTGTGTGGGGGGAACTACTTTCTTTCTTTCTTTTTTTTTTTTTTGAGAAAGAGTTTCTCTGTGTAACCCTTACTGTCCTTGAACTCATTCTGTAGACCAGGCTGGCCTTAAACTCAAAGATCTGCCTGCCTCTCTCTATCTTCCAAATGCTGGGATTAAAGGCATGAGCCACTACAGCCCAGCTACTTATTTACAATAAAAGGGAAAAAAAAAAAAACTATTTAAATAAATGGTTATACAGCCAGGCATAGTGGCACAAGCCTTTAATCCCACTACTCAAGAAGGCAGAGGTAGGGCCAAGTTCAAGGGCAGCCTAACCTATAGGTTTTTGAGTTTCAGGGCCCCAGGGCTATGTAGAAAGACCCTATCTCAAAATTACCAATAAATAAATCAGGTACGGTGGCTCACGCCTTTAGTCCTAGCACTTAAAAAGCAGAGGCAAGCAGGTCTCTCTCTAGTTGAGGCTAGCCTGATCTACACAGTTCCAGGACAGCTAAGGTAGAGATCCTGTTTCAAACAAACAAATGGTTATACAAACTTGCAACCATATTTAGAGAAAAGAAGACAGAAATTCTTAAGATGTATACTAAGACAAAACTGGGTGCATACTCCATTTGACCTGTTGGTGACTTAGGTTTCTAAGCGGCGTATTTTTAGGATGGCTAATAACTGTAAGATGGCACATTTTCACCGTAAATTTAGGTAAAATTTATTCTTTACTGTAAGGGAATGGAAAATATTAAATGTCTAAAAGATCAAACACAATTAACGATTGATATCCACAAGATAATTCTGTAAAATATAGGTTTTTTAACTACTTTCTTGAACTAGACCAAATATGAAATAATAAGCTTAACTCCATGAGTTTTACCAATTTATCTGGAAAAATCCAGTGGTCCCGAAAAACACTCCAGTTACATATGTAAGTAATTACCATGATTAAGGTAGATTGCTTCAAATGGTCTATCTTCCAGTTCTATCACTGCTATTATCTATTTGCTTCCGGCTCTCTCAGTGGTGATATCAATTTGTTAAAGGTGAAGCATAACATTGTGTTCGGGCTGGAGAGATGGCTCAGAGGTTAAGAGCACTCGCTGTTCTTCCCAAGGTCCTGAGTTCAATTCCCAGCAACCACATGGTGGCTCAAAAACATCTATAGTAAGATCTGGTGTGCAGGCAGAATGTTGTATAAATAATCAATGAATCTTTAAAAAAATAAAGAAAGAAACGTGGTGTTCCAGACTTATTAAGATCCAGGGGATCCAGACCTCTCTTCTGCCTTGCCCCAGGTACCAAGCCCACACGCAATACAGCAAAATCGTTCATTCACATATGATAAAAATAAATCTATTAAAAACATTATTCTGAATTTGAAACAACTCATGTTAAAAAAAAACAGGACTCTTTTACATATGTAAATTTTAATATCTCCCAACATGATCCTATCATCATACAGGGTCTCCTTTTTTCTTTCTACCCATCAATTAGCCATCAAACTTAAGCATCTAAACTTAGGCTCTATCATCTCTTTTCTGCTTCCTGGCGTCCCTTCCAGCCCTCCAGCCCTTCAATTCATCTTCTACACCTCCAAGAAACCTTTCAGACACAACCATAATGCACGTAGCTACTCTGGGTAGAACTACTCCTGGTGGTTATCATTTCAAACCCAAACTCCTTAGCAAGAAAAAGAACTCTCCAACGACGCGGGAGGCAATTCCCCAAACACACTCTGCCAGGCCGTCCCCTCCACCCCCACAAACTTTGTCGAGATACAGTTCAGGCATCCCCAAACGCCCGAGAGCTCACTCTGACTGCCTGCTTGACATGTCCACTCAGCCCCACACTTGATCAAGATTCTACCAAAATGCACTGACACCCCCACCCCCGCCACACACACACACACATCCTCTCAAATCGTCCCATCTTCATCCTAAACAGCCACACAACATAACGGTCTCTCACGAAATTACCAATTCCTTGGGACTTTTATCTTTCATCTTCCGCAGCTCAAGTGCTTATCACAGCACCTGATTTGCTGAAAGGAAAAAAAATTTAAAAGAAAAAAGCTGAGATCGCTCCGGTTGTAAGGTAGCAGTCTCACACACTGTGAAGCCTGTGGGGCTTCATGATTCATGTTCCGAACCTCAAGCGCCCGCCACAGAACCCGACGAGCTGAATGCTAAACGTAAATACCATCTCTGTCATTACCCGCAAGGAACCAGGTCACCCGCGCCCAGAAGGGTGGCGCAGGCTTAGGTAGAAAGAGAGCAGCCGCGAGGGGAAAGCCCACCGAAACAGCCGCGCTCGGCTCACCCCCGCGAAGCGACCGTTCCAGCAAGCGGAGGCCGCGAGCTGGGGGCAGGAGCATTTACCCGAGTTGTCAACCCGCGGTCGGGCCAGAGGGACAGAACCTGCGGCCCCGAGAACCGCGTGAAGCTGCACCGAACCCGCCCGACCCCTCCCCCCCCACCAGCCCCGCAGCCTCACTTCTCCACATCCGCAGACTTCATGATGTGGGTCTTGGCCGCCGTCAGCTTCCAAGGCCCGAAGGAGAAGTCCTGGTGGCTGCTCTGAAAGCCGTGGATCATCATGGCAGAAGCGGAGCCGCAGGGCCACCGGGAGAAAGCGCCGGCGGCAGCGGTCACACTGCGGCCCTCCCTGCGGCGCGGATCCCGGGCGCGTCCGTTACCATCTCGGCCCCGCCCCCGGCCGCCCCGCCGTGGGTCCTCCCTTCCGCCGTCTCTTCCGCCCCTCCTGGTTTTGCTTCCGGGACCAGCCGCTGGCTCTGCGTTACTTACGTCTTACGTGAGGACGCCGAGGGGCGGGACTTAAGCGCCTGGTGTAGCCGAGGCGCACAGCCCTGAGTTTTTTCGGGTGATGTCACCGCAGAGTGGTTGTGGGAATGCATTTTTCTCGGTCAAGAGTCCTGTGCTTCTCTTCTCTGCCTTACAGACCTCTCCAAGCGGTGTCATCACTGTGTTCGGGGACGTGCCTAAAGTCGCAGCTTTCGAGCTTGCGACATTGGCTTTCGAGCCAATGGACAAGAGACTCAACTGTGCATTTCAGTGGAAGGGCCCTTAGCATGCCAGCCCAGGCCCAGTGTTCAGTTCTTATCAGTATCGCTAAAAGATCGACAAATTAACCTTATGATATTTTAAGACTTTGCTACCTGCAGACCGGTGTGGAAACAAACGCTGAAAGCCTGATGCTCCCTCTCTGCTTGCTGTGCGATTGTGTGCATCTTTGGGCAAAACCCAACCAATTATTTTAGGCTTCAGCTGCCTCAAAAGGAGATGGTTTAATGTTAGCACATCTTTCAAAACGGTCTGCCATCTCAATTCCAGCATGCCCTCTCATTCCTACCCATCATGCACTCAACTTTTCATCGACTCAGGAGCCACTAAGCTACCTTCCTCCATGATTTCTGATTCAGTTCCTGTCTTGACTTCCTGGAGTTGTAAGCCAAATAAACCTTTTTCCTCCTCAGGTATTTCTGATGTGTTTCTGTCCTAGGAACCCATCATCAATCCCACCCTCCACCCCCGCCCAAAGTCTCTGGCCTAATTCATTCTGTTGTCCTTCTTCCCGTGTTTCCTAATGCAATTACTCTATCCACGTTGCCTGTGGAAAGTAGGGTATCTCAGCATGCCCAGGGAATAAAGAAGTTCATTTTGAATAGTGGAGGACTGTCTGCCTTTATCACTGGCCTACACAGGGTGGCCGCTGAAGCACTTCCCAAGGAGGCTGGGGCCCTTTCACTAGTGTTTCTTTGTAAACCTCAACATTATCTAGATCTGCTAGAAGATCTAATAAGGAGGTGAATGAGCAAATTACATGCAATAAAACCATCCCAACTTTTTTTTTTTTTTTTTCCTGAAAAAGCCCCAGGTAGCCTAAACTGACCTTCACTATTGCAGTTAAGGATGACCTTGAATTCCTGATCCTTCGGCTGCTTCCCAAGTGCAGGAATTGCAGGTGTTTCTCACCGAGCTTGGCTCCATTCCATCATTCTTACTATATGATATCTTCCTTTGATTTTTTTTTCTACATTAAGCCAAGAAAAATGTGGAGGATCTCCGTGCTTTTCCAGGCCAACCTGTAGAAAAACTTTAATTCAGAAAAAGGTTGCTTGGGCAAGAGATCACATCCAAAGACCTTCTAGGTCTGTGTGATCTGGCTGGAATGCAGATTGCCTGGGGGGGTGGGGGGGTGGCACACACCTTTAATCCCAGGAGGGAGAGGCCAGCAGATCTTGGAGTTCAAGGTCAGCCTAGAATAGAGCAAGTTTCAGGAAAAGAAAAGCTTAGGTAGGTGTGGTGGTACATCCTTTAATCCCAAACAGTGAAGGTAGAGATAGTTTGTAGAAGGAAGCACCTATGTTTCACAAGGATGTCTAATTGAGTGACAGAAAAAGTGACCAATCAGAAAAAGATTTGACAGAGCAGGGTATGCCCAACAGAGAGGAAAGGAAGCGACTTAAGGGAACAGCACAGAGAATGGGAGGGACAAAAAACCAGGTTTTACAGAGAGTGGTTGAAGAGAGAAGGAGCCAGAAGATTAGAACAGATTGCCAGAGTCAATAGGAGGCCAAGCTGAGCAGTGCAGTCAGAAGTGAGAAAAGCCAGTTTGAATCAGTCAGCTGGGAGAAGCATTCAAGCCAGAACAGCTGAGCTGAACCAGTCAGCCAGAGCTAGAAAGGGTAAGCTTACTCAGCAGTAAGTCTCAGAGGCTGAAAACATTCCAGACCTAGAATAGATTGTATGAGGGCTAAAAGCTTCCAGGACTAGACCTAGCTTAGTCAGATGACTAAAAGTTTCTCTTTAGTCTACACAGCAAATTCTAAGACTTCCAGGACTTATGTAGACACTGTCTTGATAAACAAACAAACAAATGTATCTCTAGTTCTTTCAGCATAAGTCACAGCTGAATTTAGATTGCAGTCATCCTACTGAACAACAACAACAAAGTCTGCAGATCAACTACCAAAGTGGGTGGAGAATCTCTCTGAACTACCACAATTCAGTCATGTTCAGGAATGTAGATTCTCTAAAACTACATTCCTCTGTCTTTGAGCCCGCAATGTTGTATTTTGTATCCAATCCTGCTTTCTGGAATTGTACCAACAAAAATTATCAAAACAATGTGATTCTTTGACTGTTAAAGAAGTTAGCTACTCAGATTGGAGGGGGAAAAAAACATAGTTCAGCATTTACAGGCAATGGGAAGTGCCACCCAGATGGGCTGACAAATCTTAATTATCAGCTTGACTGGGACTTAGGTGCCTAAAAGATTAGTAAAGCACAACTCTTCGGGGGAGGGACAGAGCAAGGTGTGTGTGTGTGTGTGTGTGTGTGTGTGTGTGTGTGTGTGTGTGTGAAAGAGAGAGAGAAAGAGTTTCCAGAGGCAATTCATTATGGAAAAAAAAGACCCACCCTGAATATAGGCAGTATCATCCAAAGAGTTGTTGGACTAGATGGAATTTGAAAAGGTAGAGAAAGAAGCCCATTGGCATAGGAATTCCCTCTCCCTGGCTTCCTTCTGCCTTGAAGTAAATTGCTTCAGCCATAGGTCTACCAGGAATCCATCTGACTGGTGATCTGAAACTGTGAGCCAAGTTAGCTCTTTCCTTTTAATTGTTCCTCTTGGGTAGAGGTCACAGTATCACAGATCCAAGGAGAACTGGTACCCTCTTACAGATTGGATATCCCAAAGAAGGCATACAACACTCTCTAGGTGTGTCAGAACCAACTGTCTAAGACAAAGATGGTGGAAGATTCAGGAACAGGGAATTTGGTCTTCTCAACTCTTACTACTCCAACTCTAAATTTTTCTCTCTTGACCGAATAAATGACATACATCCATGTAAGAGTTCACAGTATAGTAAAATGAACACACATGAAATCAGAAATCTCTTAGATACAATGACATCTAATTTCATACTATGCCAAATGAGGCCAGAGATACTTATACAGATAGTAATAGAAACTTCATAGTTTTATCCTTATAACACACAAGCCAAGAATATTCTCCTATTTGCTTAATGGTGCCCTTGCCTTATTTTTTATTTTTAATGGGTGGGACAGGCTGTTATGTGTATTACTACTTTGTTGTCAACCCTAATGACCTTGTAATACATTCTGATCACCTATCTCACTTTATATATTTTTCTCTTATGTCTTAAAAAGTCTACTCTGTTGTGGGGCGTGGTGGAGCACACCTTTAATCCCAGCCCTTGGGAGGCAGAGGCAGGTGGCTCTCTGTGAGTTTGAGACCAGTCTGGTCTACAGAGAAAGTTCTAGAACATCCAGTGATACACAGAGAAACCCTGTCTTAAAAATTGAAAGAGAAAGAAAACCTACTGTATGTCTCCTTGTTTATAATATCTGTGTCAAACCTTTTTTTTTTTATTTTTAACTCTCAAAAGGAATTGTTAGAGCAACATAGGGTAGAAGGAGTTGCTGGCCAGACCAGTAGGGCCCTGGAAACAACAAAACAATGAAACAGTTTGCTGGGAACTATGGGAAATGACCAAGGGCCTAGAAAGTTCTACAGGAATCAAATATCTCAAAGAGGCCACACCTCTCCTTGAAAGATCCCCGGAGGGTATCTTCCGTCAGAGAGACCCCCTCCCAAGGATCAACGAGTCCATTCGGATGCAAACAGCAAGAGGCTTTTATTTTGGTTCTCGGGTACCCGGGGCGATAAGTCTTTCGGAAGACTTCCGCGCCCCCTAGATGGGAAGCTGGGGTTTTTATAGGGTTTTAGAGGCAGAAACACTGGTACAGAAACGAGAGGGCATGGTTACAGGGGGCTGATTGGTACGTTTACACGAGACCACAATTTGCGTCAAAGTTTGGCAGGGGCACCAAGATTTCAGGAACTGGGTGGTCAA
>NW_026596057.1:5134658-5151365 GCF_907164565.1 Psammomys obesus | reverse complement strand
AATGGCGTTAGCTATATTTAACTTAGTGTGAGGCTGGGGTCTTTCATCCTCAGTGTAATAATGAACACACACACACAAAATATGCTCTCTAAGGGAGTGTCTTAATTGAATTACTTTTTGGTTGAGACTAAGAGAAACCATCTCCAGCTAGCTTTAGTGTCTAGTGAAGGAGTTTGTATTCAAGAATTTGGGATTATTGGGCTGGAGAGATGGCTCAGCGGTTAAGAGCACTAGCTGCTTTTCCAGAGGTTCTGAGGTCAATTCCCAGCAACCACATGGTAGCTCACAACCATCTCTAATGAGACCTAGGGCCCTTTTCTGGCGTGCCAGTGTACATGCAGACAGAACATTGTATACAAAATAAAGAAAGAAAGAAAGAAATGAATAAATCTTTAAAAAAAAAAAAAAAAAGAGGGGGAGGGGAACGATTTTGGGAACTGTCTGGAAAAAGAGAATAACCAGGCCTCTAGAAGGAAAGATCCAAGTGGAAAGCCTGGAGTGCTGGTCGGTCTTTTTTTTTTTTTTTCCTTTTTCAAGATAGGGTTTCTCTGTGTAGACTTTGCTCTCCTAGGCTCAATTTGTAGACCACACTGGCCTCGAATTCACAGAGGCAGGCTGCTGCCTCTGCCTCCCTGAGTTCTGGGATCACAAGCGTGCACCACATCCGGCTCCGTCTTTTACAGTCTTCCTAACACGCCCTGTGGCTGGCTCTCCTTTGTCTCTACCATCTCTTGGTCTTCAATCAGTGCACTCTGCTTCTCCTCACATACAGCCCCCAAAACTTCCTAGTGTAATCTTGCAAGCCAGCTCCTAGCCCACATTTCAAATTCCTAACAGAGACAGCCTGAGCTTGAGTCAGGTGTTCAACAAGAGCTAATCAACAGGGACCAGATCAGCCGCGCTGGTACAAGCCCTTGAATTGGGGACCTCACAGTTCTCAAAAATGGGCACTGGCTCGTTACCTCCAGTATATACAGCTGCGGGCTTTGTACTAATTAGGGAAAGAACACGAGGATTTCGCTATTGTGCTGCTAGTCTAGGCAAGCCTGGGGACAGGACGGGGGGCAGAGAAAGAGTATAGAATAAGAAACAGAGAAAATTGAAAAGTAACCTCTTTCCATTTTTCAAGTTAGAGTGAGTGTGTGTGCTCATGTGCATGCGTATGTGTGTGTGCACCAAGGAATACCTAATGTAGAAGCAGAACCCCAATTAAGGACTCAAAAAACAATGGATAAGGCAAGTGTTGTGTTTTTAGGTGCAGAAGAGCTGTAATCCAAAGACGAAGTTAAAACTGTTGTATGTAGGGCCACAAGGTAACCGAAGCAAGAGAATTTTCTGTATAAATCGGCTTCTAGATCGTCTGGATCTGTAACCATAACCTAAAACACACTTGTTTGGCTTATGAGACACTACCTTAGAAGAGTTTTTACTCCCAGCCTGGAGTGGGGCGCACACTTTCTGTCTCAGCAATTGGGATGAAGGAGGCAGGCGGGTCTCTGAGTTCAAGGCCACTGTGTTCTTCAGTCTGCATAGTGAGTTTTAGGCCAACCAGAGCTACAGAGTAAGACCTCGTCTTAAAAAAATAAAATAAAATAAAAATAATAATAATAATAATAGTAATAATAATTAATCTTTTTTAAATTTTTTTCCTCCCAATTCAGTCGTTACACTTTTTTTTTTTTTTTTTTAAATGAGAATCCAGGTGAGTTCTCAGATCTCTCATTCGGAGAGCTGACAGGTGGCAGGAGGCAGGGGCCACCTCGGTCGTGTTCCTCTTTCTGCTGTCCCCAGCTCAAGCTGTGACTGGTGCTCCCAGAACTCATAGACTTACTGTGATGATTATCTCTGTAGTCAACAGCATTATTTGTGTTGACATTTGGTATTACTTTTTTGTCTGTTTGCTTTGTTTTTGTGTTTTGAGACAGGATTTCACTGTGTAGCCCTGCCTGTCTGTAGACAAGGTTGGCCTTGAACCCAGAGATTTGCCTGCCTCTGTCTCCCAAACGCTGGGGTTAAATGTGTGTGCCACCACCGCCACCATAGCGGGCATTAAACTTGATTCTTTGTTGCATATTTATCGTTTGTGTACACATGAAGAGAGGTTTAAGTATGTGGCCGGGAACAGTAGCAAGTGTACTGATGGAACTTGGGTAAATAGCCCATTTGAGAATCATTTATGCAGAAAAACAGCTGTGCCGCATCATTGTTGCCATAATTAATGTCAGGGAGTGAGGCAACCATGAACACTTTGCAGAGGATAGTCTTATTTTAGTATAAATGGCATTTATTTGAACACTTAGGAAAATATAATCACCTAAAAGACTGATTCAGATGTTATTTTGAGCTTGTGAGAAAATCATTGGCCTTAATCCCCTATAAAACATGAGCATTTTTAAATGCCTTGCATAGAAGCAGCCTCTAAGGAGAGATTTTTGTATGCGTATTTTAATCCAGGTCATCAAAATACTAAACTATAAAACTTGAGTAGATGAGCAAAATGTTGTCAAGGAAACGTTTTATGTACTGGCTGTCGGAAGATAACAATGAAGCACATAAACCTGGGATTAATAAAGCAGCTAACAGGGGAGCAGATTCAAACCAAACCAAACAGAACAATCCTAGGAATTCATACCAGTTCGGGCCAGATGCTGCACAATCAAAATATTTTTCTTTCTTTTGTTTATTCTTTGGGTGGGGGGGTGGGGGTAGTGAAGAAACTGGTACAGTTTATAAACAAAGAGCCTGAAGGGACAAACATCCAGAAACCATAAAGTTCAAAAACTGGAGACAAACTAATGAAGATAAGAATGAGCTAAGGAAGGGTACAGAAAGCCAGGGCTGAAATCTAAGTGTGTTCCCACGGTGGGGTTAGGCCTCCCCTCCGATGGAAAGAGTCAGGAGAGCGGGCATGCTGGGGTGGATGTGAGCCTGGAGGAAGGATCGCATCACTGTAGTGTGAGTTCTGTGACCGAAGTGAAAAGCTAAAGAGGAGAGGAAAATAAACTAAGAACAAAGAAAAGGAGAGAAAGGATCCCAAGGAGTATCATGTGGTGAGATCAATCAGGCCAGGCTGAGCAGAGGAAAAGGAAGAACTGGGCTTTAGCAAGTGGATACTTTCACACTTACCTTAGAATGGAGAAAAGGTCCAAACAGGTTTTTGGAGAGGAACTTCTGACGTAAGGGGACTAGAGTTAGGCTGCCTGGGCTCATATGTTGTCTTCCTAATTGCTGGCTGTGACACAGCTTCTATCGTGCAACAAGGGCTAGAGGAACACATCTACGGTAAAACAGGCAGTTCTACAAGTTGATGGGTACAGTGGTTTTCTTCTGATAGCTGAGTGTGTGTGTGTGTGTGTGTGTGTGTGTGTGTGTGTGTGTGTTGATTGAGTTGATAAGTGCATAGTGAATACTGAACATCATTTGAATAAATAATTGCATACAATGTTAACATAGGTATTTATGGAGACTCACTTCTACCATTGATTTAAAATTTCAATGGTGAAACATTGTTTTTAATACTGGCCATTAATTTATTTTTAAAATAAAATAATTTGGAAGGAGTTTTCAATTAGATTCACCTCTCCTGCTCAGACTCTGGGAGGATAAAAGAATAGACACCAACCATCTTCTAAATGTCTGGAAAAGTCTGAACCCAACTTCTCTTTCAAAATTCTTATGGTGAACAGCTTCTGTGAGGATAAAGAGCATCTGTAAGTCACATACAGAAAAATGTGGGCTGGATTGACACAAGCACAGATCCAATGACCCAGAGCTAAAACTACTTTATCTAGTTTTCCAAGTCATAATAGGAAGGACAAGCAATATTCTTTCCCTCACATTTTAACAGTTTGGCTTCACCTCCTGAAGATGCCACAGAACTGAACCACAACTCCGAAGGGCCGATTTCACATAGCCTGTGTCACCATGATGTCCAGAATCTTCTATTTCCTGATAGCCACTTACTGCCACATACATCCCAGTAACCTCTCCCAATTTCAAACGACTTCTAAATACCCCACTATTTCCTCACTAAGGTAAATCTATTGTCAAACTCTACCCCCGTTAAAAAACCTCCTCTGTAACGTAGCAGAGACAATTTTCTTACCTATATTTCTGTTCTCAGACTCATTTGGGGCTGTGAATTATATAACAGTCCCTCGCTAACAAGTCAAGGGAATAGACAGACTAGTGTTTGAACAGGCCGGAATCAAAAAGTCCCATAGGGTCGAGGCAGCTCCTGGGTTGTGGGCACATCCCCTCAGGAGAAGTCTAGCAATAACCTAGTTAGGGTGCTCTAGGTTATGGGAGGAGCACAACATGAAAAGCAGAGAAAGAGCAATGCAGGCCACACAGCCAGCCACAAGAGACGGCCACAGATCTGAGGACTGGAAGCAGGGCTCTAATTTCCATCCACAGCAGTAAGAGGAGAGGCAGATTCCCATGCACAGAAAATGAATGTGTTGTTCAAGCAAAGGCATCAAAGCACTAGGCACGGAGAGAGAAAAGAGAGTCATTACTGTAGACAGACTCTCGGTCACGGGGCAAACAGGGGCGGGGAGTAGGGGGGAGGAGGAAGTCAGACAATGAAGAGAGAATCTCATCTTCTATGAAGAGAGAATCTCATCTTCTCGTCCTCCTCATGCCCTTCTGCATTGATTTAGCAAGTTAGTTTGTATAGGTGCATGTGGAAACGTGAAGAGACATGCTTGGTGTTGGGAGGTCAGAGGACAATTTGAGGGAATCAGTTCTCTCCTTCCTCACTGGGCATCCTGGGAATGGAACTCAGGTCATCAAGCTTGGTGGCAAGTACCTTTACTTGAGGAGCCATCTCACTTAACTCCTTCCTGGTCTCAAGCTCCTCAGAGCCTGAGAAAATTTGAAGCAGTCTATCTATATTCCTTACAACCACAGAGTTCAGTAGAAGCAAAAATCCCCATTAATGTCTCCGAGACTTTCCCTTCCCACAACCTTTGTGTCCCTAAATATTCACATGCACACTGGGTGTGATGACACATGCCGGGAAAGGCAGCTCTCTGTTAAGTTCAAGGCCAACCTGGTCTACAAGTGAGATCCAGGTCAGCCAGGGACACACAGAGAGGCTCTGTCTTAAAAACACACGAATACACAGACAGCATACACACAGCTCACATGCTCTAGGGGAAGAGAAGGTGCAGAAGAGAGACTCGTAGGATTTCAGGAGCAGAGAGAAGAGCAGAAGTTGACGCCATCTAAGTATGTCTTTAAAAATATAGCATCTCTGACTGTTCCTTGGGGCAGTACTTGGCAATAAGACAGACTTATTAGTGAGGCAGAACGAGAAGGCATCCATTTCAGATGCTCACACAGCTTCAGGGAAATGTATTGGCCGGCTCAAACTGCAGAACAGGAAATAGACCCAGATTACATGGAGATCTGTTATCACATAAACATGAAAACAATTAATTGATTTCAGTATAACTCTAACCCAGTTTAATAAAGATTTCCTAATAAAGGCACAATGAGGGAGTCAATTGGGCTGTAGTATCTCATCGTTCTCCCATCTCTTTCCAATTAACTGTCCCCCCTAAGAAATAGCTCTGTTCTTCTCCCCCCCCCCCCCCCCGCCCCAAGCACATCTGGTGTTAAATCCTCTGGGAGCTAGGGTGGTTCCTCCCTAAACAACTGTCAGGGTGCTGGAAACCAAGGGTGCTTACTCAAGCTTGGCCACGAACCAGGTCTGTCAAGATGTGTCAGGGTGTATAAACCTCTCCCTCCCCGAACGCTAATAAAATCTCTGAGGGCTAGCTGAGGTTATTTCAAGGACAGTAATGCAGAACAAAACAAAACTGTGTGTGGTAACTCGAAGAGCCTGAGTCAGTAGACTGGCTGCATTTTGGCTTTAAAAACCCTGTTTCTGTATTATCATTGTAAGAGTAGTCGTCTGGATTATGAATTGAATTTTGAAAAGATACAGTGTGAGGTTGACCCCTCCCACAGCGCTCTGGAAACTCAACGAGTTCAGCTCCTTGTTTACTAGCGTCTTAAGAGTAACTCAGGTAGGTGTTGGGGGGAGCGGGGGGGGGGGGTAGCTCACGCCTTTAATCCCAGGCATGAGGCAGAGGCAGGTGGATCTATGGTGAGTTCAAGGCCAGCCTGGTCTACAAAGCAAGTCCAGGACAGCCAAGGCTACGCAGCGAAACCCTGTCTCAAAAAAGCAAAACCAAATAAAATAAATAAATAGTAAGTAAATGGTGTTTAATCCATGTGGGTGCTTCATATAGAAGTCCATATGTCTACACTCAGTTCCTAATCAGGCGACTTGCAAAGACTATATTGTGCTGGGTATTCCTGACCAGGAACCAGGCATTCCTGAGTGTCTGAACTTGATTGGTGCTAGATTAAGGATAGAGAAGGGGAGAGATGGGTCATAATGCCCAGAAACAGCCACTTTAAAATTATTACATAGGGGGCACTCAAAGGGAAATGCAAGGAAAGAGAAAGGAATAGCCTAACTAAACATATCTCATCCAGGACAGCCTCCATTATTCCCTGTGCATTCAAGGCATCTATGCAGATGATATTACTTTTGCTGTTGATTGAGACAGGCCCTTTCTGTGCAGCCCTTGCTGTTCTGGAATTTGATGCATAGACCAGGCTGACCTCAAATTCATAGAGATCTGCCAGCCTTGCCTCACAAATTCGGGGATTGAAAATGTGAACCGCCATGCCTGGCTGAAGGCAGATAGTATTGTGAAGGCTGGATATTGTAGCGCACATCTCTAACCCAGCATTTGAGGGCCTGATGAGGAGTTTCAGGCTAGCCCAGCCTTTGTGGTAAAACCCTGCCTTAAAGCAAAGAACAAAGCACCAAACACCAAGCACCAAGCCCAGCATAGCGGTGTGCGCCTTTAGCCCCAGCACTCAGGAAACAGAAGCAGGTGGATCTCTGAGAGCTGGAGACCAACCTGGTCTACATAGTGAGGTCCAGAACAGCCAGGACAATATGATAGACCCTGTCTAAAAGACAAAACAAAACACGAGGCATGGTAGTATGAAGTGGAACTTTCTGGTTTCTTTGGAAACTCATGTAACTAAGTGACTAAGTTTTTTTGTTTTGTATCATGTGACTAAGTTTTTTGTTTTGGCCCCAAGTATGGGATGTGGGAATTCCCCCTCCAGAGGAAAACAGCCCCTGTGAAAAGGCCTGGGATGTTTGTCAGCTGGAAAACATCTTTATGCGGACTCTGAGAAGAGATAAACAGAAGAGCCCACAGACAGTGAGAGAATACTTCTTGCATCGCTATGCTTTGCAATGGTTTCCATCAAGTTGCTGGGTTTTGCAGAGAGAGAAAAACGCTCCAGAAAACTTCTCATGATGCTCTGGTGGAGTTCTGCCGCTTCAGCGGACTTGTGCCATTTGGGTAGAGTCTTGCTGCTTCAGCTGAGTGGTACTGCTGCTGCTGCTGTTGCTTGGCGTCTGCTGCCGCTGTGGTTTGCACCTTTGCTCTTTGACTGGACTGCTTGTATCCTGACAACCGAGACTGGTGTATCCCCAAAGAACCCCACAAACCTAATCAGCAGGAAGTAGCTAAAAGAGGACTACAACCTCTTTCCTTGTTAATCTCCTACCTAAGGTCGGGGGTTGGAAGGAAGGTAGAGACATTTCAGAACAATTTGAATGTATCACCTCTATGAGGGCAAATTATCCCATTCCCTTGGTGTGCCAGCCACTTAGAAATGTTAGATGTAGCCAGGCAGTGGTGGGATTACACACCTGTAATCCCAGCTCTTGGGAAGACAGAGAGACAGGAGGATCACTATGAGTTTGAGGCCAGCCTAGTATACAGAGCAATTCCAGGACAGCCAAGGCTACACAGAGAAACTCTGTCTCAAAAAACCAAAAAGAAAGAAAGGAAGAAAAAGAAATACCACATGTGTGATTAAGGAAAGTACAACAAGCACACCTCAGGGGTTCAAAAGAGGGGTGTATCCTAGTGTCAGAAAAGGAAGAAAGTATAAGGCAGAGCAGGATTGAAACCACATAGAAGAAGCCTTCTAAGTGCTAATCTGCCATATTCAGAGGCACGTAGCTGAGACTGTTCACAAGGCTCAAAAAAAAAAAAAAACAGTGACAATGACCCACTCCAGGCAGTCTTAGGCACCGATATAGACACGTGCTCATTCATTCCTTCCATACAACCACTCTATGTACTAAGTGTTACTGTTGTCCATTTTATAGGTGAGAAAGATATGGCTATGAGAACTGAATTGATTGAGCTCACCAACATCACTTAGTGATAAATTGCATAAAGGAAAAAGGAGTGATAGACATTTGCAATTATATATAATGTACATACTATGTGTTGAAATCTAATTAAATCTAAGTCCCAGACAATTCAGAGGACCCTCATCCCTTCCTTATGCAAACCAAGGAGTCTAGGCTTTAGGAAGAGAGGACACGAGGAAGCCTGTCTGACCTGCTCACATATTCAGGAAGAGGTACCACATTACAGCCTTCAGGGCTCTGAGATCTGTGCCCAGTATCCTGGGATTTTCCATTCCTCCTCCCTGAACCTGACACCTTTCCAGGCTCAGGAGCTTCTGGGGTGGTTAGAGGTGCCAAGGAGGGAAGAAGCTGTTATGAGCAGTAGCCTCTGTCCCTCCTTGTTCCTCTAATTCCCAGAATCCTTCTCATCGTTTCCCACCAAATGGAGATTTGCCTTGATGGACAGGATTGCAAAACCTTGCCTACCTTCATAGTAAGAGAGAGGTGAGAGTCCCATACAGGAAGCTGTTTTTCTTCCGAACAGTAACGCTTCTGAATTAATAACGCTTAAGATTAAAATACAAAATAGTATTTTGTAATTTTTGTAAATTAATCTACCACTGTATTTTAACATTTCTCTTTTTTTAAAGATTTATTTATTCAGTATGTATACAATGTTTCTGTCTGCATATATACCTGCACCCCAGAAGAGGGCAGCAGATCTCACTATAGATGGTTTTGAGCCACCATGTGGTTGCTGGGAATTGAACTCAGGACCTCTAAAAAAGAATCCAGTGCTCTTAACCTCTGAGCCATTTCTCCAGTCTCTAACATTCCTTATTCTATTTGCTGAGCCACTTCACCAGCCCTGTATGTTTTGAGACACACTCTCACCCTACAGTCCAGCCTTAAACTCATGTTTCTCCTGCTTCAGCCTCCAAATGTTAAGACAGCAGACCCGTGCCTGAGCCTGGCTCCTGTTTAACTTTTCTCATGTGCTTGTTTCATGAGGGCACACAAAGACCTTTACCTATAAGGTAGGTACAATCACTATCTCCGTTTCCTAGTCGAAGGACTCACAGCTTAGAGAGTTCAAATCTCTTCCTTAAGATCACAAGTGGCAAAATCAGGACCCACACTGAAGACAGCACACCAGAGAAGTTTCTTCCCTGTTAGCAAACAGGCCAGCAGTCTCTTCCTTTCCTTCCTGTTAAAGCAAAAGACTCTATCCAATTATAGTTTGTGCATT
The DNA here is from genome assembly GCF_907164565.1 of Psammomys obesus. Taxonomy (NCBI): domain Eukaryota; kingdom Metazoa; phylum Chordata; class Mammalia; order Rodentia; family Muridae; genus Psammomys; species Psammomys obesus. The sequence continues at coordinate 5,141,871 of NW_026596057.1, read as the reverse complement.
AGAAAAAGAAAACTTCAGAAGAAATTTGTTCTTCATCTCATAAAAATAAATTCAATTTTCACTTGTTTTTGTCACCTTCTAGAACATTGCATACTTAATTTGCATGCATTTATACATTTAACACACTATCATAGCTCTAATTTAAAGTCTAAATGTTTAACTGCAAAATACCATTAAGAGTATTTTTATATTTTAAGAATTTCAATAGTATACATTAACTATACAGAATAATAGTCTTCATCATAACATTTCATCCACATTTATAAAGTATTTCGTCACATTTACTTCCCCGTTATCATACAATTATTCCCCCCTCGCTGCTTATTTAGTTCCCAATAGTCCCTCTTCTCCTTTCATGTCTTTTTTTCTTTAGATTCCACATGAGAGAAAATATTATAGTTTGTCTTTCTAGATCTAGCTTATTTTTCTTAACATGATGATCTCACCTTCTGTCAATTTCCCTGTGACGATCGGGGTTTAATTCTCCATTATGTACATATGAGATAGGTAAGGGCAGCCACCACTCCCTAAGGCACTGGGCCTATATATGCATTTTAATTCACTATGTGTTGCCTAGTGCTTCCCAATGGCTAAACCAATATATACTTTCCCCTAAGGGTGTGAGGCTCTAGCTCTGAATGTTAGTCAGAAAGGCAAATATGAGGGCACATGACTGTAATCCTAGCACTTGGGAGGCTGAGGCAGAAGGGTCATGAGTTTGAGGCTAGCCTAGGATATACAATGAGACCTTGTTTCAAAAAGCCTTCTACCCAAAATTAAAAAAAAAAAAGAAAAAAAGAAAATACACAAAACATGCTATTCTGAGGAACAAGCCACTCACAGAAACATCTCCTTAGCAGGCGTTAGACCGGGTCGTGATGGCCACTTCAAAGCTCTATGTGAAGTTTGAATGGGTTTACTTCACTTCGGGGTTCGTAAAGAAATGAATAAGGGACAAGGTCCAGTACAACCGTTTCATGGGAATTCACCTTACCCAAGGCTTCCAATTTAAACAGCTCACCTCAGGATCCAACAGCATTGTAAAGTAGCAGAGACGCCGTGAAAAACCATCATTCAAACTTAAATATATGTCCTATTACCTGTTCACCTCGCTGGTAAATTATCTGGAGCTGGAGAGATGATGGTTCAGCAGTTTTCTCGAGAGGATCTGGGTTTGAGTCCCAGCAGCCACATGGTGACTCCCAACAATCTATTCTCCTTCTTGTTTCTGTACTCTCCTCTTCCCTCCTAGTTCTCTTCTGCTGCTGCTTATATTCTTCTTTGCTTCCTCCTGCCTCCATCTCCCTTCAAAGTTCCCAGAGCCCTGGTTTCCAGGGACGCTTTTGCCCAGGAGCCTCATCTCCACGTGGTAAAATGTGGATTCTGCAGATCCAACTTTGGCCACTAGGGGCCCCCTGCTCCCTGAGGGCCTGAGACGAGAGAAAGAAAAACAACCAAAACAAACAAACAAAAACTTTTTTGTCACTATTTTCTCCCAAACCAAGGGCAAATAAAGAGAACCAAAGAGAAGGTCCGCCAAACGGCCAACAAGGTTTTCGCGTTTAAGATGACGAAAGCCTAGTTCATCCTGTCGGTTGACAGAGCTGATGGGTAGCAGCCTGGTCCTCTGGCCATCGCGGGGAGGGGGGGCGGGGGGGGGGACGACTCACTGCCTCTCAGCTCGTCCTTTCCCAGTCTTCTCTCTAGGCGTGACCGCTTCACTGAGAGAAGATTTTCCAACCTGCTCAAGATCCCCTCCTCTGTCTCCCCTCATCCCTTTCACCCCCACCTCCAACTTCCTCCTCGGCTCCAGCCCTCATCCTTTTCTTCTGCCTGCCCTGGCCAGGAGGGAAAAGCTGGGCTGCCTGCAGCGGGGCAGGGTTAGCCCTGCTTATCCTCTGGGAGGTCTCCGTGAGAGCAGAGTCTAGGTTTCTTCAGCTCTTCCCTAGGCAGTACCAACCCATCTTGATTCTTAATCTCCACCACACAGTAGCGAGTGGTGGGCAGAGTCACGTTTCAAAGCCAGATCTTCTGCCTTAACGTGTGGACTGCCGTTCACACCACAATCCCTCCTTTAAAGGGCAGGCGAGATGGCTTAGCAGGTCAGCTTTTCCCTGTTAGCTATGCTCACTCCATTTTGTAAAGTTCCTCCGTTTTGGTTAGACAATAACAATTACTGAAAACAGTTTGGTTCCCCGAACAAAAGTAAAACGTTTTCCTAGATTCTTGCCCTCCCTACCCCAAATGGCGGCAACCAGAGATACTTTACCATCCCGTGACATTTTATTTTACCCACCAGGAACCTGTTTTCCTAGCTACCCCAACTGGACCCAAAAAAGGAAAAGGAAAACAAAACAAACTAACAAACAAAAACACCACCACCACAAATAGGTTAGACCCCTTTTCCTTCTTCCCTTGTAAGCACTCCACCCTGTAAGGCCTGTTGGGCTCTCTGATTTGTTGGACTAGAGATCTCTCTTCCGGTGGGCTTTTCCTAAATAAGACCTGCGCTGTGGAAGAGTTGTTTGTCTCCTTCTTCGACTTTCCTTCTTGGTTCGTCACCAGGATTCACGTGGTAGAAAGAGAACCCACTTGTACAATTTATCTTCTTGATTTCTACATGCCGGCATAGATCATTCCTCTAAAAATTCTAGTACACAGTGGTGATTTTTCCCCCCAGAGTTTAGGCAAAATATGATACACTGATTTGTTTCTGCGACTTTTGAAGGGGCAGTTTCTACATGTAGCAAACCATAAAGGCGCTTCGGGAAGAGATGTCTTCACACAGCCTGGCTGGGAAGTTGCCTTATAAATCAGGGCTGCAGTAAAGATGAATCCACAGTCTTAGAAGAAGCTGTCCTCATCCTCTACATTGGACATTCTCCTTACGACATAACAGCTCTAGAATTTGCTGCCTGTGCTGATAGTTTTATGTCAACTTGACATAAGCTAGAGTTACCTGAAAGGAGGGAACCTCAGTTGAGAAAAATGCCTCCTTAAGATCCAGCTGTAAGGCATTTTCTTGATTAGTGATTGATGGGGGAGGGCCCAGCCCATTGTGGGTGGTGCCATCCCTGAGCTGGCAGTCCTGAGTTCTATAAGAAAGCAGGCTGAGCAAGCTGTGAGGAGCAAGCCAGTACTCATCGCTCCTCATGACCTCTGCATCTGCTCCTGCCTTCAGGTTACTGCTCTGTTTGAGTTTCTGCCTGATGAACAGTGTTGTGGAACTGTAAGCCAAATAAACCCTTTCCTCCCCATGTTACATTTTGGTCATGGTGTTTCATCACAGTAAGGAAACCAACCCTAAGATACTGCCTTCATCAAGATAACCATTTGTCCTGCTATTCTTTCCCAAATGAACTTGCCTGTGTTTAAAAAGTACAAAAGCAGCCTGGTTTGGACATCTCTTCAGCCTTGGCTCTATCGCAAAGAGACCTCTGTACATATACATTTAATAAATCTTCTGAACTAGCTCTTGTATTAACTGGATTCTTAGAGCTAGCCAAAGAGCACACATAAAAACTAAAGTGAAGATAAGGGAGACCTCTCTGTCTCTCTCTCTGTCTCTCTCTCCTGTGTTGCTACAACCATTATATCTTTATGGGATGTGAGTGGTGAGTTTTGAATCCTAGTCTCCCTACTGCATTTATTTCCTAGTATCTCTTCCCCCACCTTACATGTATGTGCTGGGGTCAAAAGCATGTGCCACCAGGTTTATGCAATGCAGGGCCTCCTGCTTGCTGGCAAGCCCTTTATGCATGGGACTACATCCCCAACCATGTTGGGGGTTTTCTATTAAGAAATATTTTTCTTAACGATCCTTTATGACTTTCAAGCAGAAATATCATCCATTGTTACATTATGGAATGTGGTTCCTATAGGAAAGAGTAAACAAATGTTTGACTTGTTCATTTATTTACCAATTTCTCAGTGGAATGAGTTGGTTGCCTAGCAATCAGGAACAGTGACCAGTGGATCTTTATAAAAGCATAACACTATTCTCTTTATTGGAAATGTTACAATTCACTGTGCTTACTATTGTTTTTGATGATTAAAGTATCCCCTCAGCTCTTCTATTCTTTTGAAGCAATTTTATAGACCATTCTCTGGGAATCTAGGGTATGAACCTGGTCAGTGTTCATCTTCCTGGGCAGTATTCAATAAAGCTTGCTTTAACTGGGGAAAAAAAGAAAAGAGAAAAAGAAAGAAAGAAAGAAAGAAAGAAAGAAAGAAAGAAAGAAAGAAAGAACATTAAAGTCTTCGAAATCTCTTTTCTGCTACAGCAAAATACTCCAGACTCATTTTCTAGACTTTCTGACCCAGAACTGTGACAAGCCATTTCCTCTCAGCCTTAGTTACACTTTAGAAATAATAATAATAATAATAATAATAATAATAATAATAATAATAATAATAATTGAAGCCAGAAGCGCTGGCACATTCCTATAATCCCAGCACTCAGGGAGGCAGAGACAGACAGATCTCTGTGAGTTCAAGGCCAGCCTGGTCTACAAAGTGAGTCCAGAATAGCCAAGGCTACACAGAGAAATTCTGTCTTGAAAAAAACAAAAACAAACAAACAAACAAAAAACAAAAGAAAAATGATATCTGAACTGAGTCTAGTGCTATGGGTGTTCATTGTGAGGTAATGTTATTTGTTTTGATTTGTTTTGTTTTGTTTTGTTTTGTTTTGTTTTGTTTTGAGACAGGGTTTCTCTATGAGGTCCTGGCTGTCCTGAAATGCACTATGTAGACCAGGCTGGCCTCAAACCCATAGAGATCCAGCTGCCTTTGCCTCAGAAGGGCAGGGATTAAAGGCCTGTACCACTGTACCTGTCCTGAGTTCATGTTATGTCTATGTTGTCCTTTCTTTTAAATAGACAGGGCTAGCTAATCCACTTAAGAAGAATTAAACACAGTTTCATACTGACATTTTCAATGTAAATGAGTTTTTGCAGGTTTTATATGTCTGCTTAAATTTTATATTTGAACTTTTCTTCTTCAGTAAAAAGATCACAGGTCTCACAATGTAAACAGAATCATTTACTGTTTTTTTTTCCCCTGTACAATTTATGGAATTGTTTCAAACAGCCACAGGAAACCCATCTGTCCTGTCATTTCTATGCCACCAACATAAGACAACCGAATAGTAAATAGAATTGATATTTTGGTTTTTGTTTTTAAGATGTTTGGTTCCTTAAGACATGCCCCACTAGTTCTGGGAAGTGAAATGGGCTCTCTGCAAGAGCAACACGCATTGTTAGTCTCTGGGCCATTCTTCTGCCCTGAGATCTGTCTTTTGAATAGTTTTTGATATGTTCTACTTTTGAATGTAAGCAGACACCAGCATGCTCATTCTCTTCTGTATCTCATGTAAAATATAAACACATAATAAATGCTTCTGCATCTTGCCTTTTTGACATAACCATCCATCTTAGCCACAACTATATTTTATAGAGACAGTCTTCATTTCTTTGTACTACTCAGTCATAACTCACTCAACCAACCTCCTTTTGATAGACACCTGAGTGGGTTGTATTTTATGAAATTACAAGTATTTCTGTCTTTTAGCAATAACATTTTATTATTTGGGACAAATTTTCCTAGGAGTGCCACTACTATATATCTAAAGGTAAACGTGCAATTCTTTTAAGAGGTAGGAACTGGGGGGAAGAGGAGCTTGGTAGGAGGAGGCAAGTATTCACTGGGACTGGAGAGTCTCTGAAGGTATATCATGGCCCTAGCACCCTCTTCATCTCTCTCTGATTCTTGGCTGCCTCGAGGGGAGCAAAATTTATCTGCCCTATTCTTTTGCAGTAATGAGATGGGCATAAAAAGGACCTCATGCAAGTTCTTTAAATTTTAATGTCTATATTCTACATACCATCTTTGCAGGAAAGCACCTGAGTTTAACTGACAACAACACAGAAAATCCATCACTTATGAGCACAGGTTCCAACAGAAATGTTCAAGTGTCTATATCTCCGGAAACTTGAGACAAAGTTTTTTCTCTTCTCTTTTGCTTTTCCTAAACACGCATGCGCGCGCACACACACACACACACACACACACACACACACACACGCGGGGGGGGGGGGGGAGGTACAACGGTGAAACTGCTCTAGGTGAGGTGTGCAGCCTGTAAAATCATAGATGACCTCACTCCAAGGCAGACACAAAGCAGAGCAACAGCTACCTGCTGGGAAGCCAGCATGGGGGAACATTTGCTTCTACTTCTTGTAGTGACCATCAGTTTGGTAGAACTACTTAGCCATAATACGTCCATGTTGTCCTTGGTAAGAGCTTCCTGGACATGTTTCTGTCTTCCCCTACTGTCTAGTCATTGGGACAACTCTAAATCCATCCTTAATTAAAGAGCCATTGACTCCTTCTTGGCCTTGGTTAAAGAAGCTACTTTTTTTTATAGTGGGCAGCAGTGAATGCAGACACTCCTAACTCACCAAACTACTGTGCCTAAATAGCCGCCGAGTACTCAGCCCTAAACGGGACACGTATATAACCTCCTCCAAGGCCCAGGGAACACTGTAGAAGGGGCAGAACAAAGATAAGATCTGGAAACCTCATCCTCCAGATATGCCAGGGCATTGTAATCAGGAATACAGAGCAGCCGTAGACGCTTGCAGGAGATCTGCCCGGAACTGAGCCTTCACCACATCACGGACTGAGGTAGATTGTGGGTCCTCTCCCTCCATGTGGAGCAGTTAATGGTTGCCAGGGGAGATGATGCCACATTCTCTGATGATGTAGCCATTGCCTGTGCTCTGGTAAATAACTCCCTACCCATGCTCAAACAAGCAACCCCAAGAAACTCAGTGAGGCAAAAAGAAATAAGTAAATAGAGACATGAATGGCGGGGAGGGGGGGCTAGCTGTGAAGGAGGGGTTGGCAGGAGTGGGAGGGGAATAAGAAAGGGTAATGGGGGTGAATATGGTTGCAACACATTGCACGTAAGAATTAAATTCGAGAAAATACGCTAAAATTTAAAAGTTAATTAAGAAAAATCATAATGATCAGTGGTACAGTGCTCTACTTGCAGGAAACCTTCATCCAGGGTCAAAGTTTACAAACAGCACCAAAATAATACTTTCTCACTTTTTTGTTTTTGTGACCTGTTTCTTTTTTTCTGTTGCTTTTAATTTTTTAAAATCTATCTATCTATCTATCTATCTATCTATCTATCTATCTATCTATC
>NW_026596057.1:5128155-5134648 GCF_907164565.1 Psammomys obesus | reverse complement strand
ATCTATCTATCTATCTATCTATCTATCTATCTATCTATCTATCTATCTATCTATCTATCTATTCATCCATCCATATAGCCCTGGCTGTCCTGGAACTAGCGCTGTAGACAGGACTAGCCTCAAACTCAAATAACCGCCTGCCTTTATGCTCCAAGTGCTGGGACTAATGGTGTGAGCCACCGCATCCGGACAGTTATTTATTTTTACTTTATGTGTGAGTGTCTTGCCTGTACGTGTGTATGTGAACCGCTTGTACCCACAGAGGTCAGAAGAGGGTGTCAGATGCCCTGGAACTGAGTTTCTCTGTGGGTGTTTGGAACGGAATCTAGGTCCTCCAGAGCCCAGCCAGGGCTCCTAACTTCTGAGCCATCTCTTCAGCCCTCTGTGTGCTCTGATTCTTAAGTTCGGACCCCACAAAAGCAGGACCCCTCCTTGTAGTCCAGGACTGACAGCTAAGAACTAGGCTACGACCTTCCACACTGGAGACCACGAAAGGAAAAACTAGTTGTCTCCTTTGTTGTTTTGTTTGATCGCTAGGGCTTGAACCCAGGTCTTGTACACTAGGTGGATGCTCTACCATTGAGCCACACTCCCAGTCCCAGTTGCCTATATTCTCAGCAAAATGTCCTTGAGGCTTCAGTTGGAACAGAGGGATACCTCCTGTCTCTCTGTAAGCCAATCGCTGTGGCTAAAAAGAGATGGGTGATGCCAAGGAGCAGAATCCACCCAGGAGCTGGAAGAGAAATCAAGGTCCTGTGAACCTCATGGTCGATCCTCTGGAGGAAGCCGTAAGTTTCCCAAGGAAACTTTGAGGATGTGCTTTCTGCAGAAAGGATTGTGGATGCTCAACATCAACCAGCAGTGTGCTGGCTAGTTTTCTAGCTGTAGGGCGTTTTATTAATTAGGGATTGATGGGGGAGGGCCCAGCCTAGTGTGAGTGGTGCCATTCTTGGGCTGCTGTCCTGGGTTCAGTAAGAAACTGGGCTGAGCATGAGGAGCAAGTCAGTAATCATCAACCCTTCATGGCTCCTGCCTCCAGGTTCTTGACCTGACTTCCTTCAAGGACAGATTATAATGTGGAAGTGAAAGCCAAATAAGCCCTTACCACCTCCCAACCTCCTTTTGGTCATGGTTTTTCATCATCAAATAGTAACCCTAACTAAAGATAAGTAGGTCCTTAGAACTTGAGTAGGGTATCTCTATTCATGGGGCCCAAGACCCATTTACACAAATTCCTCCGGGGATTCTTTTTGTTTTGAACATCTCTAAAGAGCATTTACATGTTGTAACGCTCACCCAGTCAAAGCAGGCAGCTCATTGGTCCTCAGCTTCATGTGGCTATTGTCATCATCATGTAATTTTTGAATATTTTCATCCTCTCCAAAAGCAACAATGTACCAATCATCAGCCACCTCCATGTTTACCCCATTTCTAGACTCAATTTATAATCTAATTTCTGTCTCCCCGATTTGTCCATTCTGGGTATCTCATGTAAGTAGAATCATACTAGATTTTTTCTGTTATGTCTGCCTTCTTTCAATTAGCACGATTTCATCCACAACGGCTGAGTAGTATTCCATTGTGTGGATATACCACATTTTGCTTATGCATTCAAGTGAGAAACTTTGGGACATTTCTACTCTTGGTAAGTTACGATAACACGGCTAAGAAGAGTCATATAAATGCTTTTACATTCATTTATATTGTATACTGCTTTCAATGTAATAAATTGCATTATATTGCATGCATGTGAATGCTTTTATATTCATATATAATGCATATTATATGCATTACATATTTTGGGTAGATACTTAGATATGGAATCCCAGGGCTGTATGACGACCTTCTATGTGACATTTTTGAAGAACTGCCAAACTGTGTTCTGTAGCACCTGTAGAGGCAAGTGCTCCAGTTCCATCACAGCCTGCACAATGCACGTTATTGTCTTGCTCATTATAGCCATCCTAGTGGGTGTAAAATGGAATGCCACAGCTGTTTTGATTTGCTTTTCCCTAATGACTAATAATGCCAAGGAGATTTTTGGGTGTGCTCATTGGCCATATATTACCTTCTTTGGAGGAGATCCTTTTCCCATTTTGGAAATGAACTTTTAATTGAGACAGAAGTTCCTCTGATATACTCGCTAGGCCTTTATCAGCTTGTAATTTTCCCCTATTTTAGCCTGTTCTGTGATTTGTCCTTTCCCTTTCTGATGGTGTCCTTTGGGGGCTTTTAATTTAAAGGAGTCAAACATGCAAGCTTAGTTTTATAATTTGTGTTTGTAGCATGTATCTGAGACACTTCAACAGCCTTATTTTTTTTTTTGCCAGAGTTTGAGAACCAGAGGCCTCTGAAAACATCCTTTATTTACTTTCACTGTAAATTTATTTTGAAGAGCTTTATTTTCCTTATTTCCACATGTGTGTGTGTGATGTTTATATGTGACAAGTTTGTATGAGGTGGGTACAAATGTATGCATGCATGTGTAATGTGTGTGCATGCATGTAGAGGCCAGACACTGATTTTGGGAATCATTTTCCACTTATTCAAGACAGGTCTCTGTATCAAACCCAGAACTCACCAACCTAATCGTTGGCCAGCTTCCTTGGAAATTCCCATCCCTGACTATTGAGACCGCAATGACAGGCCAACTCCACCTCACTTAACCTGACATTTCATCAGTTTCAGGATCTAAAATTTGGTCCTTCTGCTTGCTTGAGGGGCCAGAGCTTTTCTCACCTTTGCTTTAGTTTTAGCTTACTTTATTTGTTTGAGATAGAATTTCACTATGTAGATCTTGCTGCCTTAGAACTCACTGTGTAGACCAGGCAGGCTTTAAGCTCAGAGATCCACTTGCCTCTGCCTCCCAAGAGCTTCGATTAAAGGTGTGCACCCTTATGCTTGGCTTGGGGCCAGCATTTTAAGCACTGAGCTATCACCACAACTATTACCCATTTTGGGTGTTTTTCTGGGCTGAGCCCTGCTCTTATATCGGCGAATAAAAAAGCTCTCTGTTTCACTCCGCGAGGAACCTGTTCTTGCGAAGTGTTTTGTATTTGCTGCTGGACCCTGTAAGGAGGTAAATGGAGAGCTGACAAGGCTCAGTAGTAAAGGTGCCTCCTGCCAAACCGGGCCATCAAAGTTTGACCCCCGCTAGGCACACATGGTGGAAGGAGAGAAGCCTCTCCTGTGGCTTGACCTGTAACCTTCACAACTGGCAGCAACACTCACACACACGTTTATACAAGCACAAAATAAATGATAAAGAAATTGTTAAAAAAAAAAAAAGGAAAGAAAAAAATAGAAAAAATACAAATTAAATTAATAAAGAGATGCATTGTTTTTACTTTTTTCTTTTTCCAGTTATGGCCTCACTAGGTAGCCCTGGCTGGCTTGGAATTTGCTATGTAGAACGTGCTGGTCTGGAACTCACAGAGATCTTCCCGTCTCTGCTCAAGTGCCTGCTCAAGTGCCTGCAGTACACCAAGACACATTCTATGTAGGAAAAGGGACAGAGAGAGATTTTGAAAGTCTTTCCCATTGTCCAGGGAAGATCTCTTGGAAGAGGGGGCATTTCAGTCCAACCGTGAGAAAGGCAGCGAGTGAGGAATGGGGTGGTAATGTCCCGTGTGGTACAGATGGCACAAGTCACCACCCTACTTTTACTAGCTTTATGAGGACAGATGGATTGAAAGGATATCTTATTTAAAGATGCCCCATCAATTGGGAGTGTTTGTGATGATGCCTCTCATCTTAACTCAGAAATCTTCTGAGGGTCCTAAAAGAGAATAGCTCATGAAGCCAACCAGGGAACCCAGGCCATGGTGCGCACCTTTAATCCCAGCACTCCGAGGCAGAGGCAGGCGATCTCTGAGTTCAAGGCCAGCCTGGTCTACAGAGGGAGTTCCAGAACAGCCAGAGCTATACAGAGAAAGCATGTTTCAAACAAAATAAAACAAAACAAAACAAACAAACAAAAAACAAACAAACAAAAGCAAAACAAAGTCCCCCACCCAAAAAACTCAACCCTCCCCAACCAACCAACTTAAAAACATAAAAAAAAAAAAAAAAAAAAAAAAACCCAACTGAGGAAAAAGGGTTTTGTTTTTTGTTTTTGTATTTTTGGCTGTGTATGTGCATTTTTCTTTTCTGTTTTTTTTTAAATAAAAATTATATTCTTGCACCAAAATTAGTGTCATTTTTTTGCACATGACTGTCACCTACACAGTGATACAGAGAAAAATAATTATTTCAATGACAATTTCTGATTTTTCTGCTTCTGACTGAGCTCAATATTAGCTCCAGAAGGGGGGAAAACACAAAACAATCCTAAGATAGCAATCAAAAAAAGTGTTTGTTGGCGGCAATTTCCATCCCCAAATGCATGGTAAATACTGAGCTTGTGAGTTACAGGTAAAAAAACAAAACAAAACAAAAAAAAAAAAAAAAAACAAAAAAAACTTTTCTGATAAATAATATATCAGCTAATAAGCATCAGGATAAAAAATGTTTTCCATTGAAGAATTCAAAATGAAAGAGTAAGTCTGAAGCAAGTTTGGTGGAGGGTAGCTTTTTTAATTTTTCTGATTTATTTATTTATTTATTTATTTATTTATTTATTTATTTATTTATTATTTATACTGTATTCTGCCTGCATACCAGAAGAGGGCACCAGATCTCATTATAGATGGTTGTGAGCCTTCATGTGGTTGCTGGGAATTGAACTCAGGACTCTCTGGAAGAGCAACTAGTGCTCTTAACCTCTGAGCCATCTCTCCAGTGTGAGGGTAGCCTTTGCATGGGAGCCAAAAAAAGAAAAAGGAAAAAAAAGCTGTAAACAATTTCTCTGAGTTCTCATTCCCTCCATGGTGGCACTCTGTAACACAGAGCTCTGGATCTTTCCTGATTGCTAACTTTCAGAAAAGCTTAGTCTCTAGATTGTATGGCCCTGGGTGATAGACTTGGGGCACTTCCTTTACCCTTTACATTTTAAAATCGGTTTAAACTGTGTGTGTGTATTGGGAGCTGGGTGTGTGCACAGGAATATGGATGCCCACAGAGGCCAAAGTTGTTGGTGCCCAGGAAGCTGAAATTATAAGTGGTTTCAAGAAACTTGCTGTGGGTCCTGGAACTCAAATCTGGATCTTCTGAAACAGCTGTGGGCCACTGAGCAATCTTTTCCGTCCTTCACTTTTTTAATCTCCACAGATAAGCAGTTACCCACACCTCCATGTTGTATATGAATAAGCTGAGCTCAAAAAGGTTAGCTAACTCCCCCAGGATCAGAGCTTAGTTGGCGTTTGATCCCATGTAAATTTAATAATCAGAAATGTTGGAATAAATGTCTAACATACTCTTGAGAACAGCTTGATTTAAGCTGCTTCAAGCATCTAATCGGCCAATGACCTAGACTTTGAAAAGAACTCAGCTTCTAGTTTTTGACCAAATAAAAAGCATCGAATCACACAGAATAGCAAGCCAGTCGTCTGTTTACTTTTTTCCCCTCGTTATCCCGTTTGCTCCCTTTAGTAGTCTGTGCATTTAGCAGGTGGTAGATAGTAAATTATTATTCTAAATGGCGCCTAGTAATAATAAGGAGGCAGCTCCCACAGTGTCAGTCCACAGACAAGGGAATAATTAATGCACTTATCCAAGCAGATAGATTTCAGAGGGATTTGACTACTACCTTAAGCACAGTATTGGTATTTTATTTATTTTAGCTGGAATTTAACAAACGACTTTATTACTTCGTATCTGATTATTATGCTGACACATTTGCTCTTCCTTTATTATTGTTGTTATTTTATTTTTATTTTTGGCAGTTGTACTGTTCGGTTCAGTTTTTCATCTCCTCAGATCGCTGCATAGAAGAAACACAGGGGGCTGGAGAGGAGTACGAAATCCGTGAACTGAGGAAGAAGGAAAGACTGAGTAGGGGCTTTCTGTGTCCTCTGAGCAAGCAGGCCCTGGTTTTATTCTCGCTGCTTTTTCTCCCCCTTTGTTGGGAGCGGGAGCAGAGGCATGGTACAGGTCTGCGTACGTCCACTTTCCGTTCCAACCTGCTTTCTTTCCTTAAAGTCAGGCTTCGGGGTTATTTACTGTGATATTGCCAGGGTCCAGGACCGAGGCTCGCTCTAGACAGATGCCCTCAGCGGCTGGCTGGAAGAAGGAAAGGTGAGTAAGGAAAAGGATGCCCGGAGTCCAACTTGAGAAGGCAGGGAGAGGAGAACGAGGAGGAAGAACCCGAAAAGTACTTGAGGGATGGAGAAAGACATGGAAACGGATGTCCCAGAGGCTGGAATGGGGAAGAGAGGAGGCCCGAGGAGAGACCACAAAAGGTTTCCAGGGGGGAAAGTGTGAGAGCGGAGACGGCGCGGGCGAGACAAAGAGCAGCGGGCTGAGGCTGCTCGAGGCTCGTCGTGGGAAGAAACGGGAAAGCACTGGCGGCCCGGGGAGGGTTGGGTGCGGGGTCCGCGGGGGGGCGGGCTTCCCG
>NW_026596057.1:5091566-5128055 GCF_907164565.1 Psammomys obesus | reverse complement strand
GGCGGGGCGCGGGGCACCGGGGCTCGGGGCGCGGGGCACCGGCCCGGGCGGCGACGGAGGCGGGCGAGCCGCGGGGGGCGGAGCGCGAGCGAGCGCCGCCAAGTTCCTCGGCCTCGCTCCGGGCCGCGGGGCCGCGTGCCGCCGGCGGGAGGAGCGAAGCGGGGCTCGGCGGGCTGAAACCCGAAACCTCGCGGCCCGGGCGCGGCGCGCAGGGAGGAAGCGGCGGGGAGGCGGCCCGGCCCTGAGCAGCCGCGGCGCTTCGGTGAGCACCGGGCTGGGGGGGGGGCCCGCAGGCCGGGGCGGGACGGGCTGCCCCGGGATGCCGCGGCGCTGAAAGCGTCGTGCCGGACGCGGGCCCGGCTGGCTCTGCAGCCCCCTCCCCATCCCCCCCCCCCCCGAATCCCTTTGCCCCTTCGGCGTGCGGCTCCTCCAGGCGCCCCTCTCCCAAGTCCCAAGGCTCGTTCCTGGCTGTACCGCGCCTTGCTTTTGGGGGGACGGGAGGGAAGAGCTGGCGCTTTCGCGTCTGGCTTTGGGGCTCTTTGTGGGAAGAGCCTCGGGGGCGCGCCCCTCCAAACCACCAGGGGCCTTTCAGAAAGCCTACCTGGTTCTGCCGGGTGCAGCCCGCTCCATTCGCCCGGATCCTCCCCGCTCATCCCCTGGAAAGGGAGAGAGCATCAGCTCGGTGCCCGGGACTCAGCCGAGGAGGGCCGCGCCCCCTGCGACCGGCTTAGGAATGGGGGGGGGGGGGCGCAGCGGCCGAGACCCTCGGCAGGAAGCCGTGAGGACCAGGTGAGTAACACCCTCCTAGTCAGGATTCGGTGTGATCTGTGCCAAGCCGGGGTGGGGGGCGCACCCAGAAGTCTCCCGGCGCCCCGGGGTGGGTGACCCTGCCCCTCAGATCCGTGAGAGGTAGGTTTGGTTGGTTTAAGGGGTTGGGGGGTGAGCACTTTACCAGCTGGGCCAAGGAGCTTAAGCCCTGGTGCATCATGTGGACAAAGGCATGTGGCTTGAGGACGTCTGGTGGGATGGCCCGTCCGGCTTCCCAGGGATTGCAGCCGGGCGTTGGCATCTCCCGGTAGCACAACTCCGAGACTGCCTTCTCATTACCGTACCTCTCATCCCTTTTGCAAAGTGTTCACAAGAGCGGCCATTTAGTTCTCCTCCCTGCTAGGTAGGGAGAAAGGACCCGGGTTCGGTGACTTGCCCTGTGGGGGACATTGAAAGATCAGACTGTCTTGGGTGGTGTAGTCTCGGAATCCGTCTCCTCCGGGTAGAGCCAGCCCCGGGTTGCAGCCTGGCCTCTTGGAGCCGTGGCTTTACCAAACCAATGATGTTTGCTTATAAAATGCGTTTTACTTCAGCCACCTTGAAAGCAGGTGAAAATAGGCTCTTCCCTGCCCATCCAGGAAGAATGGGGAGGGGGCCGGGTATCAGCTTAAGTGTCCAGGTTCTCCACAGGGCGTCTTCCAGAGCCCCTCTTCCCGCCCTAACCTACACCCACCTTGCTCCATACTTCTAAGGTGCTGACAGCTGCTTTCACACTCACCTTTTAAATCCATTCACACGACAGCCCTGTGGACTGCAATGGTTGTCTCCTTTGATGGGCAAGGCAACTGAAATTCAGGAAAGTAAAACAGGCTGCCCTATTTTTTGTTTGTTTGTTTGCTTGCTTATTTGTTTTTGTTTGAGACAGGGTCTCTACGCAGACCTGGCTGTCCTATGTGGACGGAGCAGGGATGGGAGATGTTGAACTGGCCAAGATCTGGCTGGCTCTGCCTCCTGGCTGAACAACGGTCTTTTTTTTTTTTTTTTTTTTTTTTTTTTTTTTTTTTTTTTTACTTAGCAATGCTTTGCACGTGGGGGCCCTTTGACTAAGGACTTTTTGTCCTACAGCCCCAATGAGGTGGCAGTGAGCATAGAGACCTCAGAAAGAAACCTGCTTGGTATTTTGGAACTAACTTCAAGACCTTGGGTCCTCAAATCTGTGTTGTAGCCCTGTGTGCTGGGAGTCCTCTGACCACAGAATATGGTGTGGTCAGAGGGTGTGTGTGTTCTGTTTGGGGTCAAAACTTTGTCTTTCATAAGTGTCAGCAGATCCACGTAGAGCCCTATGGTGCACACTCGTTGGTGAAGAAGTCAGGCAGGTGGGCTGGGTAGGGTTCTGCGTCCAGTGACATCCCACGGTGAGACAGCCAGCTGTGGACACTGTCACAAGGCCTCAACACTGCTGTCCAACGTGGGCTTTGGGGGAGCTGTAAAATTTTTGTGGGAAAAGAAATCCATTTTTTTTAAAAGTCTTTTAATTCAAAACTCATTTTTGTTAAATGTGCAGAAGACCGAATAATGTGTCCAGTTGACCTGCTGTCCGCCCACTGCCAGTGTACAGTCTAGGTTAGACCTTTTGAGACCATCGGAAATGTTGTAAAGCAGGACTCCAGGGGAGAATTTGAAACACCCAAAATTGTAACGAGGTGAAGGTTAGTGTCAGTGAGCTTTGCCATTTAGAGGAAGGATTGGCTTTGTGACTCAGTGTTTCATTCATTCAACTTACCAGTGATCCCTATCCTGTCGCAAGAGAGAATACTTTCCATTACTTTCCCATCTGCTTCTGGGGCCCCTCTCTGTGCCTGGCAGCAGGGAGAGAAGCAGTCCTGGCAGATACGTTCAAGGAAAGCTGGGAGTTTGAAGGAAGGGGTTTTCAGTCTGTTAAGTATGAATCTTCGTGCCGTACAGTTGCATCTTTGTTTTGGTTTGTGTTTGCTTTCTACTGGAGTCCTGGATGACTGGGAGCAATCTGAAGCACCTAGCCCTAGGTACTGCATGGCCCTGCCCTGTATAGTGTAAGCTCCAGGGTACATAATGATAGCACTTATCTGGTATATAGTAAGTTTTCAAAGACAAGGGTTATTAGGAAAGATTTTTAATATAGGAATATGTAAAAAAAAAAAAAAAAGTCCTTTTCACATCTCCTTGACTCTGCTTCTTCACCTCTGAGGTAACCACAATAAATGTATTCCCTTCGAGGTCCTTATTCTGTGTGTGTGTGTGTGTGTGTGTGTGTGTGTGTGTGTACATATGTGCTCATGGAAACCAGAGGCTGATAACCTTCCTTCCCTGCTCTCCACTTTACAATTTACATTTTGACAATGTATATAATGGTTTGAACCATGCTCCCATTCACTTCCTCTTTTCCCACTCTCTAGCCCTCTCTACTTTCATGTCCTTTTTAGACATTTGATCAGGGCTACGTGTGTGTGTGTGTGTGTGTGTGTGTGTGTGTGTGTGTGTGTGTGTTGGGGGGTGTTATTTACTGCAACTTACCATGGCCAATTTATGTACTGAAGAAAATGTCTTCCTTACCCAGTTTTTCTGAGACAGGATCTCTCTGGAACCTGGAGTGTCCTAGTCCTCTAGGCTCCAGGGAACCTTCGGCCCACTAACTCCCAGCATCGGAGCTAGAGGTGTGGGAAGGAGGCTTTTCTGCGTGCTGGGGATCTGAACTCAGGTCCTGCTGTTTCAAGGCAAGAACTCTGCTGAGGGAATTGTCCCTGTGGCCCCTCCATCTAGGCATTTTTCAGTGCTCATGTTTTTACCATGCCTGGAGATAGAGGTGATAAGCAATATATAATTTACTTATATCACAGCATAAGACATCATAAAATAATAGTGTCTACATTTCTAACTTTAGAGGCAACCCAAATATGTTGTATATACTTTTGAAAAATATTAACACATAAATGGAGGCATATCTAATTTCCATAACTTACTGTTTTGACGTAAGAATATGACATAAAAGTCATCCAATCTCAGTGATAGGTATAATTCTTTTCTTTTCTTTCTTTTGGGACAGGATCTCTTGGCTAGCCTTGAACTTGCAGAGATCCACCTGCTCTGTCTCCAAGTGCAGCAACTAAAAACTTGCATCACCACACCCTGCAGCTTCATGCCTTTAAATGGCTACATAGTACTTCATAGTGTACCTACTATCATTTATTTAAGAATTTTCCCACTGATGGGCTTTTAGCTCGCTCCCACATAACATAGCTGTCTATCTTTAGGACATGTTTGGAAGATTCCTTGATAAGAATTATTTCTTCAAGTAGAATTTGTGTGTCATAGAACGTGCATATTTTAAGCAGCCTTATTTATTTGTTTGTTTATCTTTTCCAGACAAGGTCTCACTATGTAGCCCTGGCTGTCACATGGACCAGGTTGGCCTCCAACTCACAGAGATCCACCCGCCTCTGCCTTCTAAATGCCCATATTAAAGGCCTGCACCACCCCACCCAGTTTAAGGAGTTATTTAAAGAGTTCTCTTTTGTCTCCTGAGGTCTGAAAGACTGTTGAAAAGGATATCTAATTAACTTACTTACGTAAGATTACATGTTTAGGGTTAGGTCATGGAGTTAAAAAAAAAAAAAACCACAATATTCCAAATTACAGAAGTTATATAAAGAAACAACTCCACCCCACTCCCGTTCTCCAGCCCTGTGTTTCCTTTTTGACATATAGCCAATTTTGCCAGTTTTTGTCTACACCCTCGGAAATAATCCCTGCACCCACAGGTAGAACAATATGTAACGTTTCTTCTTTTTATTTTCCCCTTTCAAAACGAGCGCTGTAGCACAATTTATACCCGCTTCTGCATATGACATTTGAAGTTTATCCTGAATCGTAGAGAACAACATTGGTTGTGTGCATCTTAAATGCTAATTGATTCTTCTACATTAACTCTTAACATTTAAGAAATCAACTTGCATTTTCTCCAGTTTTCTCTCAGTTCCCATGTCCCCACCCCCATACACAGATTGTGATCTCATAAATGAAAGAAGCTCTCCCCAGTTTCTGGACTTTAATCCACCCGCTGGAACAAACCAAATGTCTTCTCTTTCTGTCCTCTCTTTGTTGTGCGCACGGTTGTATATGAATATTTAACCTCTGTGAGGTTAGACGTATGTCATTTTTCTTGGTGGTTTTCTGTTTTGCTTTTGGGAAGTCCTCTCCAATTTCAGGGTCAAGCTTTCCTAAATTTAGTCTTATTTGTTAGTTTTTCAATTTAAAACTGTTCCGGGGTTGGGGTGCAAGAGCACGTACTGCTCTTGCAGAGGCCTGGATTCAGTTCCCAGCACCCACACCTGCAACTTACAACTGCCTGTAACTCTAGCTCCAAGAGAGGCTGGCCTCCCTAGGTATCTGCATCTATGTTCATATGAATGCACACATACATACATACACCCCAACAGGTACATACACAGTGAGAGAGATACACACACTCAGACACACGAATGTATATTTACTCTAAAACTGTGAGTGTAGCTCAGTGGCAGAGCACTTACCTAGCATGCTGGAAGCCCTGGGTTCCAGCAATGGGGAAGGGGCGGGGCACATGCAGAACTACTGAATTTATTCTGTTTCCCTCTCTTTTATGATCTCTGTGGTCAGGGTTGCCCATGAGTCTGTTTAGCCAATCTTTGTTATTATTATTACTATTATTATTCTGCCTTTTAAAGGGTTTTCCCACCAAGTCTTAAGGGTGTGCTTTTCTCGGGCAGCCGGAGTTGGAGCAATGGTGCCGTGGGCAGCAGGGACAATGTATAGGTGCAGAGCTGGACAGAGCAGCAGTGTCTCAAGAGCCGGGAGTGACTTGGGATAGCAGAGGGGGAAGGCACCTGCTAATGAGTAAAGTCTTCCAGTGTGGGAATCACACAGCATGGTTGGGCCTGTGTGAGAAACTGTCAGTCTGGCAGAGTGGGGAGGACAGATTGGAATGGGGGCGAGATCCGAGATAAGAAGATGAGATAGAAATGCCTGATAGTAATCTGTGGGGGAGAGGGTAGTACTCTGAGATGGGTAATAACAGGATGAAGTTTTGGGCTAGACTGTAGTGTGGGATCTCTCTCTGTCTCTCTCTCTCACACACACACAATCTTATTTTGCCCTGTATGTAAATCCAAGGCTTGGACATGACCATTAATTGACCCAGGATGACACGGACAGAGTGTCAGTCCGAGCTGTAGCTCTAATCAGGATCATTTGGCAAGAACAGTCAAAGATGTTCTAGTTTTCTGGTTTTTACTTAAATTTCATGTGTGTGTATGCTTGCATGTATGTATGTGCAGTATGTGGGTGTCCAAATGGATGTAGAGGCCAGAAGACAGCTTCAGAGTCCCTGGAACTGGACTCACGTGAGGTTGTGATCTGCCTGGTGTGAGTGCTGGGAACTGAACCCAGGTCCACTGCCAGAACATCAAATGATCTTAACTTTGGAGTTCTCTCTCCAGCACAACCTAGATTTTTTTTTTTTTCTGAGACAGGGTCTCTCTGTGTAGCCTTGGCTGTCCTGGACTCTCTTTGTAGACCAGGCTGGCCTTGAGCTCACAGAGATCCCCCTGCCTCTGCCTCCCTGAGTGCTGGGATTGCAGGCGTGCGCCACCACCCCCGGCTACATCCTACTTTTTTAAGAAGACAAGGCTCTCTAGCCCTGGATGGGCTTGAACTCGCTGTGTAACACAGAATGGCTTTGATGATTCTGCCTTCACTTCCCCAGTGCTGGGTATAGGTTTGTGCTACCACAATGCGTTATTTAGTGCTGGGGGTAGAGCCAGGTCATGTGCTAGCACTCTGAACAGGTGCATCGTCAGCCTCTAGGTCTCTGCCTTGAGAGATGGGGGCAAATAGTGCTCTGCATAGCGTAGAAACAAATGAAGGCTTGTGTATGGGGGCGGTGGGAGCCGAGGGGGTGAATTCTGGTTTTCTGTACATGTTATATCTGAGGTGCTTGGATGTGTCGCGTGGGAGAAAGCATGTAAGGGTGGGTGGGCGTGGGTGTGTCCGGGTGTTCAGGGAGCATTGACAAGCAAAGCGTAAGTGGTATACAGAGAGAACACATGGAAAGATAAGTCACCCAAAGGACCCTTGGGCCTAGAGAGATGGCTCAGAGGTTAAGATCATTTGCTGTTCTTCCAGAGGATCCGTGTTTGGTTCCCAGCAACCCCTCAAGAGTGAGTCCTAGACTAGTAAGCCCAGATGGCTTCTCTGTGCTGGCTTCCTGCCTGCTAATCCCTGTCTCTCACACATACTCCCTCCCAGACGCCGGCCACCATGATATGAAGCAGTCAGAGGATGCTTAGAGTGTTAGCCTCCAAAACCATGAGCCAAACAAACTTTTAACGGCGAAGGCAGTTTGAGATAGTTCTCTACAGCAAGAGAACACGGTTGACTATACCGTGCTTCATTTTTCTTCATTGCGCTTGTTACTGCCTGGGATTATTTTACATATTTGATATTTACTGCTTGTGTCCCATTCCCACTGTGAGCCTTGTTCTAGCTAGCTTCTGCCGTGTTAACAGCTGTAGGCAAGAGCTGAGCAGAGCGTGGGTCTCGAGTACACACTCGTTGGGTGGCACGGTGAGGGATGACACGGAGAAAACTGACTGGAGGAGAAGATTATAGGAATGTCCAGAAACATGCAGCCATGTGGCTACCCAGGGAAGGAGAGAAGGGACAGCCTGTGTCCTTTAGGCATCTACCTCAGACACGGCCACCAGAGGAAATGTACTCAGAAGAAATATGCCTGTGAGCCATATGAAAATAATATTGCTAAGGCTGGGCTTGTTGGCATGCACCTTTAATTCCAGCACTCAGCAGGCAGAGGCAGGGGGAGCTCTGTGAGTTGGAGGCCAGACTGGTCTACAGAGTGAATTCGTGGCCAGCTGGGGCTGTACAGTGAGAGCCTGTCTCAATAATAATAATAACAACAACAATGATAATTGTACTATTATATGTGTGAAATTCTCAAGGAATCAATACTGTATGAAATTAAATACAATAATACTATCATTTTAGCAGTATAGGTTTAATTTGCTTAGCTCTGTGAGGATAATCAGTAGAAAGTATACTTGAGGGTAAAACTTCATTAACGTGTAATTATTGTTTACCTTCAATAGGAGGAGTTGTTTTGGCGTTCTGAGCGCAGCCCTCATGTTTTAATTCTCGTGTGTGTTTATGAACGGGGTTGTTTTATTTTCCTTAATCTGTTTGGTAAGCATATATATAGAGAGATTACTGCTCGTCCGGGACAGTATTCTTCCATCCCAGCATGACTGATGTTTCTGACCAGCTGTATTTTGATGTGCACATCCAACATCCCTTCCTGATTTGCCGGCAGCGTCTCCCTTGGTGTGACAACCAGGAACGCCCCCTGGCAGTTCCAGGTGTTCCCTGCAGGGGGCGACACCCTTCCTAGGAATAGTGGTTGAGATGGCTAGTTACCTGAGATATCTTGTTTGGTCTTTACCGCCCATGTTCCCCAGCCCTCCTGATTCTCTCCACTCACATCAGGTGAGCCTTGCTGTTCTCGCAGGGGCCTTAAAGGGAAGGGCTTGTGAGATGAAGGGAGCAGGGGACATGGGCATGCAGAGTCACAAGTAGAGATACATTTGAAAGTGCCTGGGACCCAGACTTTGCTGGAGCAAGTGCGTGAGTGGTTGCCAACAACTAAGTCAGTTCACAGCGAGGAGGAAGGCCTCTTCTGCCTTTAGTTTCAGTCTTGGGGCCTTAAATCCCTAACGGAGCCCAGGAAGTTTTCATTCCACCTTCTCCTGCCTTCCATCCATTTCATCTAGCTCAGTAATCCACCGGCTTCCTTTACATTGGAAACGGGAGGGATTAAATCATTCATGCCTCAAGTTATTCAGGCATTTTAGAGGTTACCTTGACAGCCCTTCAACCAACTGCTTCTGCTCACGCCTTCTCAGGTATTCCCCTTGGCAAACACACAAAGTAAGTTAGTTCTCTCTCTTTTTCCTCATGGAGAGGCTGAGTCTCAGAGAGGCTAAAAGCCAAGATCACAAGAGCCCAAGACCTAGATTTGGCGGGGGAGTCCATGTTCTTCTATTGATTTCCAGGTTGAAGTGGATCTTAGTGTGGGTTCGCTTTCTGTCACTGTGACAAATACCTGAGATAAACAGCTTAAGCAAGGAAAGACCTATTGGCTCATGGCTAAAGAGGGTTCAATGTACCATATGTTGGTTCAGCCATTTCCAAGCCTATCATGGGACTGGGCCTGGTGATGGAGAGGGTGAAATGGGCAGAGCTGCTTATCTCTTGATGGCTGGAGAGCAGGAAGAGGAACTGGAGACTTTGAAAGACACTCAGCCCAATGATATACTTCTTCTAATCAGGTCCTCCCAAAACCTTCCACAACTTTACAGAAGTCTATTAAATTATGAGTTCATCAATGAATTTATGTACTGATTAGGTCATTGCCTTTATGTGTGATCCAGTCACTTCCTTAAGCCATACATCTCAACATTGCTTTGGGAGTCTTCAACACATGAGCCTGTTAGGGAGATACTTTATTTATATTGTGTAGGGAAAATATAAAATATTTATCTTCTCAAAGGCAATTAAGAAGCATTTGTAAGCCTGGAAGGGAACATAAAGAAACCATAGTGGTTGAGATGGACAGTTACCTGAGGTCCATGTGCCTGAATAAAATGGACCAGGAAAACTGTCGATTACAAGAAATGGTGATGGTAACAGCCATAGTATCAGAGCACAGTGTTCCAGAAAGGATTCTTCAGAGTTTAGTTAAGTGTTCATCAGGCCTTGAGCTACATGCTATTCAAATAAGTGGTGCTCAGGAGCTCATGGCCTGGGGCAGAGGAATGGTTTTCCCAGCCCACATGAATCCTCTCTTGTCCTTTTATTAGCTCTTCACCTGGAGGACACGCCTAAGAGCAAAAAGCTGCTGTGAATTAATCACCATGTGAAAGGTGCATTTGAATTTTCTTGACCACAGGACCATTTACTGTAATAGCCTTTATTTGCCTGGGATGGACGTGGTTGGGAGGACCTCTCTCAGTTACCAACATCAGATGGTCCATTTACAGAATGTGAGGTAGGATAGTTATAGAAAGTAAATGAAGGGGAGGGTGTTGGCCAGGAACTGAGACATTCTTCCTCATACAGCCCTGTTCAGACCTTCTGCATCGACCCCTATGGTCTCTGCAGGAAACTCAGGTTTCTCCCACGTGGCCTTTTGGAACATTGTAATTGAGCCTACCTTTCTGGTGGGTGAAATCCACCGGGACTCGGCAACCTTGCTTTTAAATCCAACAGTTTCCCACACATTGCTGACACGTCATTAAAGCCAGATTCCCAGCTCCGGCTGTTTCAAGGACGCCATGTGTGTGTGGACCGAGCTACCCTTAGCCTGACCTGCACTGTCAGGACCTGCCCAGGAGAAAACAGCTCACCTCAGAGACAGCTGAGGAAGTGACTCCTCTGAAACAGCGTGCATACCTCTGACCCCTGTATCTCTGCATTGAAGGCTCCCCCACCCAAGGTGGCGGGGGGTGGGGGGAGGTCACAATTCTTATTTTACACATGCTGTTAGTGAACTCAGCGGAGAATTGCAGGTTGAATATAGGGAAATGGGTGGCCAAAGGTTAGTAGGGCAGATTGAAAGCATTAAAAAAAAAAAAAAAAAATATATATATATATATATATATATATATATGCAAATTGCCACAGGTGTTCGAATTTGCTTCTTTGTTGCTGTGACCAACACCATCCCCAAAAGCAATTTGGGGAAGAGAGGGTTATTTGGTTACACTTCCAGATCAAGCCTGGCATTGATGGAAGTCAGGATAGGAACCGCAGAGGAACACTGCTTGCTGGCTCTCACTCACTCATCCACTCACAGCCAGTTTGCTTTCTAATATAGTCTAGATCCACCTTCCCAGATACTGCTCCCGGTGGATGGACCGGACCACGTCAATCATCCACCAGGCAGCCTCTCCCAGACATGACCGCAGGTCAGTCTGAAATAAGCCATTTCTCACCTGAGGTTCCTCCTTCCCTGGCAATTCTAGGCTGTGTCACGTTGACAACAGAAACTCACTGGCACACTTGGTGTTCAAGGACATAGTATGACCTCATTCAGCGGAAAACACAGTTTCAGATCATGTGACAGTGGCCCACTGTCGACCCACCAGTCGATCGATTGTGAAGCTGACAGCCTTCTTGGAGCTTTCAAATGTAAGCGATAGCATTAGAATTGATTTCCAACGCCACGTCGTCGAGGGCCTTTATGTCTTACGTGCTCTGTTTTAAAATACAGGGAAAAGGAACTGGAAGATGGCTCAGTGGTTAAGCGCACTGGCTGCTCTTCCAGAGGACTCAGGTTTAATTGCCAGCACCCACACGGTGGCTCAGAACTGTCTGTAACTCTGTACCTCCAGTTCCAGGGGATCTGATGCCCTACTCTGGAGTGTTCTGGTCTTAGGTACACATGGTGCACAGACATACATGCAGACAAAAACACCCATACATATAAGACAAATTAAAACATACGGAAAAGTATGATGCGTTTTCATGGATTTTGCTGAAAGGCTTACTAGAAAGAGTTAACATCTTTCCCGTTCTGAAACATCCCAGGGGGTAAGCTGGTCTTCAAGTGCAGTTTTAGAAACTGCTGCCGGTGGTGCACTCCTCAGTGGTTGCATTCTCCTTGTATGTTTAGGGTTACCATGGGAACGGGTGAACTGGTTAGGGTTGTGGGGTCTTTTGCACCAGGGGTTGAGGATAATGAGTCAAGAGTGGATGGAAAGGGATGGGAGAGTGAGTGGCTGCCCCACAGCACCTGGTCCCGCCAGCAGCTCTTTCCACCCTTGACCTGTGACTCAAGATGGAGCGCTTTTCTCAGTCAGGGAACTTCTACAGGGACTTAGCTGAGTAGGTTATCAAGCCTCGGCCAGGTGTCATGGCTTCACAGCTCATTAGGGGACTTAGCTATTTCTGCATTGTTTGGGACTTCCAGCCATAGGCTCACGTCTCCTAAGGGTCTCCTTGGGAGAAAGGGAAAAGAATGGAAGCCCTCGCTAAATCCTGCTCCTTTAATCAGCGAACGGAGGCCAGACTCAACATCTGGAGTCTTCCTCGCTCCTGCTCCACCTTATCTTTTTTTGTTTTTTTTTAAAGTGTCTTTTAAATTGTAGTCTGTTGCGAGTGGGTTATCTTTTCTACCAGGTGGGTCAGGAGGGTCAGGCTTAGTGTCAAGTGAGTTATCTCACAGGTCCTCAACCTTATTTTTTGGGACAGGGCCTCTCACTGAATCTGTTCCTTACCAATCAGCTACACTAGCTGGCCAGCGAGTTCTGGGCATTTTCCCGTTTCCACTCCCTCCCCCTGTGCTATGGTTACAGAGAAGCTCTTCATGCTTGCCTGTGGAGGACTTTGCTGACTGAACTTTGTCCCAGCCCTCAAACAAGACACACATAGCCTGGAGCAAAGTGACAGGTGCCGAGCTATAGGAAGGCATGGTTGAATCCTAACTACATTCCAGATGTGGGCCAGATTCCGGAATGGGATTTGGGGTACGAGAGAATGTGAAGAAGCAGGGGTGACTCCGAGATGGAGCTCTGGACACCTGGAAGGATTCAGGGGAAGGGATCCCATGCAGGAGAGTAAAGAATATGGGAATCACGGGTGGTCTGGGACACGTTAGGCTTTCAGTGCCTGTGACAGGAGCTGTTGAGTGGCCAGCTGGATTCAGGAGTCTGCAGCGTGGGGGACGTGTGTGTGTGTGTGTGTGTGTGTGTGTGTGTGTGTGTGTGTGTGTGGTTGGTGTCTCCCTATCCATGCTGGGGCTTCTGAGCTGGTCCTGGTCTAGTCGCCAGTTGACTCATCAGGGCCATTTCTGGCCACAGCGTCAGGTAGACTTGGAATGCCGTGGACAGTTCTGCCCTGGTCCGAGTGACCTAGTTTTGTGTTGCTGGGATTCCTGTTCTGGGGGCATGGCCTGAGCCCCACTCAAAAGATCTGGCGTCTGTTCTTCTGCTGAGAGGAACCACATGGTCCGGGCTGGAGATTCCAGTGGGAGAAGGATGCTTGCCTGGTGGGCAGCTGGGAGTGCCACCGTGATAAAGACTTTCTCTGCCATTGGGTGGCTAAAGCCTCCCCTTTCCCTGAAAGACTTCCTCATGGGGCACTGGCACTCGAGAGTTTTGTTCATTACATCCTCCCCTGCCTGTTTGTGGGTCTAGGGGAGGCTGAGACAGACATTCCTCACCTTCTGGTGTCTATTGGGACTGGTGAACCTGGGCAGTCTGAAGGCAGCTGTGACTGTTGCTAGCCAGACCTGGGAGAGGGGCCAGTTGCCCATTTAAAAGACTCCACTAATGATTTGCTTCTGAGAGTCCAGCTTTGCCTGGGACTGAGTATTCCTCAGGCTTTCCAACAGCAGAAACAGTAAACAGATTTTCAGCCCGATGTAGAGTTCTGCTCTACCTTGTCGCCCATCCCAGCCTCTTTGGTGCATGGTGCTTCATGATTTCATTCAGAGGCTCCGCCTCAAAAGCACGGAGAAGTTGTTGGATACCTGGAGCTGGAATTACAGGAGAAGAGGGGTCAGAGGGCGAGTGCAAGTGCCTATCTCTGGCCCGCTCTCTCGTCCTGGCCTATGCCTTTGGTATCCTGCCCATGAAATAATTGTTGAATCCATTGTCACAAATTAGTGAATTTTTTTGTATCTTGGCTTCATCTGACACGAATGTTGGGAGCCAAACCTGGGATTCTTTCTGTAAGTCAACCACTCTGAACTACCAAGCCATCTTCCAGCCCCAAGATTCCATTATTATTATTATTATTATTATTATTATTATTTTGGTTTTTCTAAGACAGTGTTTCTCTGTGTAGCCTTGGCTATCATGGACTCACTTTGTAGACCAGGCTGGTCTCGAACTCCACCTGCCTCTGCCTCCCTGACTGAGTGCTGGGATCACAAGCATGCACCACTGCACCCGGCATGATGGACAGATTCTTAAAGAAATTTTTATTAGGGGTGAAGTACACAAATACACGTGGCATAAAACTTACTATTTTGATTGCTCCTAAGTGTACCGTGCAGTCCCGTGGTAGTAACTACAGCACTGCACAAGCGTTCCCTTCACCCGCTGTAGAACTCAGCATCTTGCGAAAGCGAAACCTGTACCCACTGAATAAGTGATGTCCCATCTTCCCGGATACTGGCCACTGCCATTTTGCTTTCTATCTTCGTGATATCTTGGTGGCTGTGTTCAGTTCTTCTTAGCGTCATCATTAGTGTGTACCATGGTATGCACATGGAGCTCAGAGGAGAACCTGGTGAAGCCGCTTTTCTCCTCCCACTTTCATGTGGGTTCCAGGAGTGGAAGTCAGGTTGCAGACCTGTAATGCATTGGTCTTTACCTATGGATCCATCTTTCAGGTCTTGCTTTCAGTTCTTTCCCACACTTACCCAGCAGTGGGATTCCTGGATCATACAGTAATTCTCTCTCTGCACTAAGTGTTTCAGGGACCATTTTCCACAGTGGTTCTACTAGGCATGCTTTTATTTCTTAATTTATATTGTTGTTGCTATTATTATTATTTGGGGATAGCTTTTTATTACGTAACCCTAGATTGTCTGGAATTCAATATGTAGATCAGTCTGGCCTTGAACTTGTAGTGATCTCCTGGCTTCTGCCTCCCCAGTGCTTAGATTAAAAGGGTGTGTTACCATGCCCAGAGAGATACAGTTTTTCTCATCATATCATCACCAACACTTGCTTTCTCCATGTTTTTGTTGTTGTTAATGAGCGGAAGGACATCTTTGTGTTGCTATAACTAGTTGGTGACGTTCAGCATTTGTTCATGGCTACTTGCTTTCTTTGATGAAGAAAGACTGTTCAAGTCTTTTGCCTGTTTTCCAGTTGGGTTGTTTGTGTTTTTGTTCTTGGAGTTGTAGGTGTCTGTTATGTATTCTGCATACCAATCCCCTATCAAATACATAATTTTCTCCCACTTTTGTGGGATACTTTTTTATTCTATTGAGAAAAAAGTGAGCATCTTTGGATGCATATTTTAAGGAAATCAAATTTGTCTATTTTTCTGTCTGTCTCTTTATCTCTCTCTCTCTCCCTCTGTGTGTGTGTGTGTGTGTGTGTGTGTGAGAGAGAGAGAGAGAGAGAGAGAGAGAGAGAGAGAGAATGCAAGTGCCTATCTCTAGTGCTCTCACTGTGTCCCATGCCTTTGGTATCCTGTCCATGAAATCACTGTCGAACCCAATGTCAGGAATTCTTGTGTTTTTTGTACCATCCCAAGTCTTCGATCCTCTCCCATTTATTAGTTTGCTTCTTCTCTTTCAGTGAAGTTATTAGACAAATAGATTTATTAAAGGTAATCAACTCTCTATGCATTCATTCCACAAACAGAGAGACTATTCCAAGCAGGTGATAAGCACAAACAAAAGTAGACTGAAAGTAGAGTATGTAGCCCGGCTCCAGCACTGTGCAGCAGTGGTCGGGTGGATGGTGGGTATGGCTGGGTGGGTGTGGATGGGTGGGTGAGGATGGGTGGGTGTGGATGGGTGGGGGTAGATGGGTGGGTGGCCCAGACATGAGAAATGGAACAGGGATAGAGCATGTAGACTCTCGTGTGTTGTGCTGAGTGGACGGGTTAAAGATCAGTTGACAGCCACAAAACCAGCTTGTAGGGCTAAGCTTCCTTCCCTTGAACTTAACCTTTCTCAGCCCACTTCCTCTTTTCTTTAGTGGGTGCTCTTTAGTGGGCCCGGCACTGTCTTAGGAACTGTACAAATATTAACTCATTGACAAGCTCCAGAACAGGCACTCCTTTTGCCTCTGTTTTACAGCTGGAGACTGCTGTCCAGAGAAGCTAAGTAACGAGCCAGGAGCCTGAATCTGGGCAGATATTGGACAAACACATGTCTCAGGCTTTTGTGGACCATAGTGGCAAAGGTTAAGCAAAGAGGCCTAAACCACAGACTTCCAGCTGCAATTCTGAAGGATGCCGAAAAGGGGCTGACAGTGTTTCTGCCTCGCAACTACGAATTCAGAAAGAGACCATGAAGTCAAGTGGGTTCATATGCTTGCTTCTTTTCTTCCCTTGATGTATTTTCCCAAATAGACCAGGGCACAGACCTGGTTCACACATCAAGATGTTCTGAACAAGGACATGCCTAGCTCTGTGGGACGCAGTGGGAGAGCAAAGCACTGAGCACTATCCCCAACTCCAGGAAGGGCAGTGGGGGTGCACGTTGTCCACGGGGTAACTGAGGCCATTCTCCTGTCCCCGCCATCTTTAGGCCGACTTTCATGTGACTGCCAGAGCATGATGAAGGGAGACTGGGGAGAAAGCTCTTTATACACATAGATGTGAAGAGCAGGGACCCTGTGATCCCTTTCTGGCCCCTGTCAAGCTGTGTGGCCTTGTTTGCGGGTGGGATTGGAGCGGGGGTTCACACTACTCCTTTCAGGTATCTGAAGTGCAAACAAGGTGGTTATTAGAACCTGCTCCCCAACCCCGCCCACCCCCAGCTACTGTGATTGATGTACATAAGGTGCTTTGAGGTACACAGACTACGAGCCTCTGGGAGTATGATCAAAATAGCACAGTGACCTCACTGGAGCTTGTTTGAAGTGGTGCTTTGGAAAATCTCCTCACCTGGAGGGGGATATCTGAGCAGCTCATGTGTTTATCTGTTCTCACTTCGTCTCTTTAAATGAAGGCATCTGTGGTCCTCTTAGCTTTTTGGGCTGGTCAGCACTTCCTGACATGAGTTGTAGGATGTGTGGGGTGAAGATGGAAAGGAAGGGACACTAGCTCTAGAAAGGCGAGGGGGAGGAAGTGAGCCATGACCTCACTCAGGGGGTACCCAGGGTTATCAGAAAAGAACTTTCTGTCAAAAGAGACTTATTTTCCCTTCTGCCAAAGGAGACTTATTTTCTGTCCAGCTGAACTCCAGTCCTGTCCGTCAAGTGGTCCATTGTTAGTATTAGGAATTGTTAGTGTTGTTAGTATTAGGAATTCCGCCTCCTTCATCCTCACGGTGCCCGCCTATTTGCAGGCTCTCTGGACTGACGGTCCTATTTATAAGAGGTGTTACAGAAGAAGAGAGGCGTGTTAGGGTTTCTATTGCTGTGATAAAACATGGCGACTACTTCCCTCAGTCCATCACTGAGGGAAGTCAGAACAGGGCAGGAACTGGGAGGCAGGAACTGAAGCCAAGGCCACGGAATACACTGCTGACTGGCGCACTCCTCGCTCCTTGAAGTTTGCTCAGCCTGCTTCCTTGTATCATCCAGGACCACCTGCCCATGGTGGCACCACCTCTAAGTGGGGTAGGCCCTCCCACATCAATCATTAAGCAAGAAAATGGCCCATAGACTTTGCCACGGGCCAACCTGGAGAAGACATCTCCTCAGTTGAGGCCCGGGACGTTTTTGTCTCCTGGCACATGTGGACCCTGCAGACACCCCACTCTGGAGGCAACGAGCCTTCTGCACTTTCATGCAAGGGTGTTCCACGAGTCCAAGAAGAGAAGGATAAGGAAGTTTTCTGATGGCAGCTGAGGCAGCAGAGCCCTGCCTGAAGAGTTGGCATAAACTTGGAAAAAAGGTAGCATTCTGACACATTAAAAGCAGATCATAATGTGTTAGGAGATTAGTCAGGACTGAGTTTCAAGTGACAGATATGGAAATTAGCATAAGTAGGAGGCCGGGTAGCCTGAGTATGTAACTGAGAAAAACAAGATTTTAGAATCCCAGGCTCTTCTGAGAGCATTTAGCAGATGGGTTAACTTGCATCTTGTCCCTTTCTCTTCCCAGCATGCCACACACTCTCAATCTCTCAGCTTTATTTCCTAGTAAGCCATGTCGTGTCAGAAGTGACCAGCTGATGCTATTGTGTCTGATTATATAGTCCCTCGCTGACTACTGTTCCTCAAATACTTCCAGCCAAAACCCTGAGCCTGGAGGTCTGTGACTGTTTGTAGACCGAGGTAAAACTGTTGTGGTGAAGGCAGGCTTGTGCCAGACATTGTTAGGGGCTGGACATAACCAAACTCCATCCTCACAACTCCTCCATGTGGAGTATAAAAGCGGCCATCCCACAGGCACGGAAACGGAAGTCAGGGGGATTTGCCTCCAGTCTCGGAACTAGGTTTTTTCCTACCCTGGTTAGTGTGGTGTCAAAGTCTGTTTGTGGTCTCAGCTCCTAAGCCCTTGTCACAGTCCCAGGCAGCAGTAATGGAGCAGGAAACGCAGTCCAAGCCAGTGATAGCCAGAATTCTAGGGAACAGTGTGAGGCAGGATCACGAAATAAACTTACTGTCGTGGAAGAGAGAAGCCTGTGGTAATCCTGTCCTTGCAGCTTGAGCCTTGTGTCTGTACGGGAATCATCACACAGACTGGTCTGCACAATCGAACAAACACCATCCCTGTGCTCTGCGGGGCTGTCCTGTGCTTTACTCAAAAAGGAAAATTGATCGCCGTCTTGAGTGACAAGGCTTGGCTCTGGATGACTTGAGGCTGTAGCCGGTAGTCTAAGGATGGGATGGCTTACTGTCTTTGGAAACAGATGGCTAGCCCAAAAGCAGTTCCAGAAGGCCAGTGGCTACCCTTAGATCTGTGGCCTTAAAGGAGCCGTGTGTAGCTGCCAGCCTTCCTGGGACTGTAGCTCTCTCAAGGACAGTTGCTGGTCGTTCATTAACACCCTCCCTGGTGTCTCTGTCTAGCTGCGTGTCAGAGGAGCAGTGGGTCATTGGCTCAGAGCAGCTTGCGAGTTCAGAAACACCTCTTTGCTTTGCAAAGAGGTGCTCCCGGGAGTAGAAATATGAGTCACTCGGGAACTTGCTTCTATTCAATGGGCCCTGGCTTGTCAGGCCCTGGGTGAGCCGGCTGTCAGCCACGAAGTCTTAGATGGCTGAGGCCTTCCAAATCCCCTTTCTTGTCCTTTAAAGATCCGTCTGGGTGGGACCTGCCCGGGTGTGTGCCTGCCTACTCCGGGCCTACTGGGAGAGACTAGGATTTTGGATTTTCCTAGGTGGGCACCTCTTTGGCCCACATTCCTCCTCTCCCTCCTAGAGAAGGTTGGGCCAGGAAACCTCAAGGACCCTTGCCAGCTGCAGCTCTCTCGTTCTGGGTTCACTGGTGGGCCTGCTAACCGGAGCAGTGGAGACTCCCCTGGTCTCATCTCCTGGGCTGGAAGCTTGGCATCCCGTTTTTGTCCTCTCAGGAGCTGCCTGTGCGATGTGAACTCTCTCACAAAGTATTAAAGCCACTCATCAACCAAGCTGGTGTGTAACAGGGGCCTGACCAGGTGCTGGGAATATGTAACCGAAGTCTCTGCCTGAGGACATGTTCATTTGCAATAGTTCTCACTCCAGTCACATCTGTAGGGGCTTCCATGTTCAACTAGCCAGGAGGGGAAAAAAATTCAAAGTGGTCTCACTTTGGAGCCCAGGCTAGCTTGGAACTTTCTGTGTAGACCAGGCTAGCTTCAAACTCAGTGATCCTCCTGTCCCTGCCTCCCCAGTGCTGGGATTAAATATGTACACTACCATACGTGGCGAGAAATATATTTGGGGGGCTCCATTATGCAATATAGTGATTATGGTTGTAACAATGTCATGTATAGTTCAGAACTGCTAAAAGTGGATTTTTAAATGCCCACCCCAGGGAGGAAAAGTATGTGACCTGTTGAATATGTTAATTAGCCTTATTTATGTACCCCATGAATACCCATAATTGTCATGTTAAATGAAAAAGGAGATCCCGAGCTGGGTGTGGTGGTGCATACTTTTAATCCTAGCACTGGGGAGGCAGAGGCAGGAGGATCTCTGTGAGTTCCAGGCCAGCCTGGTCTATAGAGCAAGTCCAGGACAGCCAGGACTACAAGAGAAACCCTGTCTTGAAAAAGAAAAAAAAAAATTTTTTTTAAAAAGAAAGAAAATAAAATAAAAAGGAGCTCCTCTTTGGTATGTTCATTTTTAAAAACCTTTTAATATTGTAATATTTGTAGTTGTTTAAGTTTTATGTTTTACCATTTTTATTTACTTTTACTTTTCCGCTTTTTTTTTTTTTTTTTTTTTTTTTAGATGGAGTCTCACTATGAAGCTCTGACTAGCCTAGAACCCACTATATAGACCAGGCTGGTCTTTAACTACCAGAGCTCTGGCTGCCTCTGCCTCCTGAGTGCTGTGTTCAAGGTGTGTGCCACCATGCCTGGTGCCAAGTCTTTTTCTTAACCATCACTTTACACCTATTGCCACTGACTCAAGAATGATATGTGTATGTAAAGGTTTGTTGAGATGCCAACTAATAATTTACTTAGAGGCAATGGAATCCAGAACTTGGCAACTAAAGGCGAAAATTAGAAAGACCCTTACACCGATATATTCCTGTGGTTGGGACACCTCCACAGCGTTTTCAAGACACAAAGCTAAGGGAACTAAGCCATTGCATAACCAGATCAAGACTCAGAACATTTTAGCAGCTTGGGAATATGGGCTGACATGCACAATGTAAACTTTAGTAGAAATAATGTTTGCACTTAGTTTTAGAAACACTAGTTCCGTATGCTGAAGACTGGAGACATCTGCCTTGACAGCATTTCCTGTACTGTAAACTCTGCATATTACTCTACACATACTTACATAAGCCCAGCAGGGGGATAGCACTGCTCTAAGATAATCAGATTTAGAGTGAATACTGGAAGGACGCTGGTCCTGATGCAGGAGAAGACTGACCCTTTGCGCTTGACATTGGCTAGACCATATACAGAATCGTCCGTTCATTTCCAGATCAGGAGGGTCATTGATTTCTGTGAGCCAGTGCAAAAGGTGTCTGTCTAGACACTGTGGTGACAAATGGTTGAGACCTGGAAAGACCTGGATGGCGAGCAGGAAGGTTGTCCTGAGGGGCTTGGGTTACTCAGTGCCGCTCCAGGCAGCATGGCTGAGGTCAGGTTCCTGTGGCAGGAGCTTGCCAGCTGGATGTAGGACTTGTGGAAAGGCTGTTTCTTTCCCTCCCTTCCCCGTGGCATTGGGGACCATCTTGCTGCGGAATGGAGGCGGTTTAGTCACCAGGGATCTTGTCTGTCTCACAGAAAGCTGTCTTCTCTTTCTTTCTGGTGTTTTCTGTTCATGAACAACAGGAGCAGGTGGGGAAAGCGATCTGTGGGATTTTTTTGGGGTGGGGGCTGATTAAAGTAGATGAAAAGTTCTCAAGAAACATTAATCTACATATTTTATACTTAAAATGTGTCAGCCTTGAATTTTGGCCAAGATCCTGAGCCAGTATCCTGAGAACAGGGACCATACCTAATAGTGAAGTCTCTGTGGGCCAAGATGGCACCTTCCTGTCTCCATCCACAATTCCTACTTGCTTCCTTGCCTCCACCATGCCTAATGAGAGCAACACCCTGCTTTGGTTTTTAACCCTGATTGACTGACCCTGCTCAAAACCTCGGAATTGTTATTCGGATAATCTTGTGGTTGAATTAAACGTGGCAGCCAGTGAGCTGGGATGAGGTAAAGGTGTGGATTGTGATTCTGTAACTCAAGGTGGCCTGAAGCCCTTGGGAGTTTCTTTATGATGACAGTTTTACCAGTTGAAAATTCACCCCCAGAGCAAGGGTCCAGAGCTGCATGCAGTCCACAAAATCTCCTGACAAGCCACCTGCCCCTCTGCAGATCTGGGCTGGCATAGCTCAGTGATAGAATGCTTGCCTGGTATATGCAGGATGCTGGATTTGATGCCCATTACTGCATGCAAGGGAGGGTGGGATTTCTACTTCAGAGTTTTTGAGGTTTTGGTCTAAAGGGGGTCAGTTGGCCCATAGATTGCTGGGGGCCTATAGCAAGCTGCACATCACAGTGGAATGCATGGTAGAGGAGAACTGTTTACCTCAGAGCAATCAGTCTTCAAAACAGGAGGACGACAGAGTCCCGTCAGCCTCCAATGAACTAAAACCTCCCATCAGGCCTTACGGCCTGACTGCTTCTCCCCAGTCTCTTTCCTGATGCCGAGCCGATACTAAGGCTTTGACATGTGGGTCTTTGCGAGACATTCCAAAGCCAAGCTATGACAGGGGGTGAAATGGGCACAGTGGTCCATCACAGGGTCAGCAAGCTGGACACAACAAACTGGAGAAGTTTAACGGGACAGACTGCCCAAGAGATTCCAAACAGGTTGGTCAAAGTGAGGTGCACGCCCTCTAAGCCTCAGCTCCATCTTTCATCAAGTGGCAAATGATGTGATCTGATGAGTCTCTCCTGGGTCCTGCCTTCTTTCTGCAGCTGTCCAGAATGCTCTGCTCACCACATCCCCGGGTGCACTGATCATGAGCCTCAACTCCTCCGCCGACTACAGGAAGGAGCTGAGCAATCTCACTGCCCCGGACGGTGGTGAAGGGGGCGTTGTCACCGAGTTCATAGCCCTCATCATCATCACCGTCTTCGTCTGCCTGGGCAACCTAATCATCGTAGTCACCCTCTACAAGAAGTCCTACCTCCTCACCCTCAGCAACAAGTTCGTCTTCAGCCTGACCCTGTCCAACTTTCTGCTGTCCGTGCTGGTGCTGCCGTTCGTGGTGACCAGCTCCATCCGGAGGGAATGGATCTTTGGCGTGGTCTGGTGCAACTTCTCCGCCCTCCTCTACCTGCTCATCAGCTCGGCCAGCATGCTTACCCTTGGGGTCATTGCCATCGACCGGTAAGTTCGAATCAGCCTTGGAGAGCTGGAGGCTTATGGAATGAGGCATCTCTGGTTAAGCAGCTTCAGATGGTCTTGTTCCTGGGAAGGGCACTAGAATGTTCTCTTTTTTTTTTTCCAAGACAAGGTTTCTCTGTGTAACCTTGGCTGTCCGGACTTGCTTTGTAGACCAGGCTACCCTCAAATTCTCAGAGATCCACCTGTATCATCTCCTGAGTGTTGGGATTAAAGGCTTGCGCCACCACAGTCCGGTTTGTTTCCCATTGTTAAGTGATGCACAGCTGTAACTTTATTTATTGTTTAGTTTTTAAAAAAAGAAGGTTCGTTGCTTAAAAAAAAAAAAAAAATCCCCAGGAACCTCATGAAGCATGAAGCAAGGGCCAAAGAGAGTGAAATGTCAGAGTAGGAAGTGAGTCCCATGTTCAGACTCAGCTGTTCCTCTCGGTTGTGTGCTTGATAGGCCTTGATTTGGTCTTTAATGGGTGGGCCCAGATAAAAGCCTCCTTTACTCTGTGGAGATGGACCAGGACTGGTTGAGGGGAGCAGTGGGAAGGCAGACAGCTCAGGGAATGATGGTACCTGGAGAAGACCAGCAGGCTTTTACAGCTCGTGTTGACTCTGCCCGCAGTGTAACTGCGGCGGAGAGGATGGACACTGATGCCCACGCTGAACAGCTGCTCTGGGTCCTGGGAGTACTGTGCTTTGCAGGCAGGCTTAGCTTTCAATCGTCATATGTTTCAACTGTCATGCGCGAGAGCTGGACTTCTTGACAACAAAGAGAATGGAGTCAAGATCTATGATTTCCTGGAAACTGGGAAGGATGTCAGGGGGAGGGCCGGGGACATTACAGAGGGGGCTAGTCATCAGGGATGTTATCATAGCTGACACAAGTCTCCAGATTCTTGGGAACACGGTTATTTGGGTTGGACTAGCTGCCCAGAGCCCAGGGGATGCTGTACTCCAAGGCTGGATTCTTGTTTTCCCCGTGGCTTTGTAGAGAATGTAGAACGAACGAGTCAAATGAATTAGTTAGCTTCTCCAAATGTCATAAAAACAACATAAATTAAAAAAAAAAAAAATGAAAGAAGAGCTAAGTCACAGTGTAGCCAACCAGGCATGGCCGCTGCGCGTTGTCAGCGCATTCGCCTCTGGTACTTTTTAGCTGTCTGCAGTGCGCTTTTTATATTTTTCTTCTTAGATTTGTTTATTTTATGTGCACGAGTGTTTTGCCTGCATGTACGTATGTGTGTCACTTGTGTGCTTGATGCCTGCAGAGGTCAGAAGGGGACATCAGATCCCCTGGAACTGGACTTACGAATGGTTGTGAACTACCAGTTGGATATCACAAACCAAATCCAGGTCCTTTTCGAGAACAACCAGTGTTCTTTCTTAACCACTGAGCAATCTCTCCAGCCGCTCTATAGTACAGCTTTAAAATTATTTTACTTTATTTTAATTATGTGTGCGCGTGCACACACTGACGGTACCCTGCTGGTTGAGGTTGCAGTTCTTGCCTGGACCGAATAGCCATTACCAGCTTGGTGCTAAAGGCAGAACCCCCTTCCCTCAGCAGGGTCCCCTCCTCTCTGCCTGACTTCATCTGGAGAGTGTCTTTTAACAGAGACTCCCCACTTGATACATGGCCTCTGACACAGCTCCCTGCTAACTCTCCCCTCTATGTTAATTTGGCACTGAGATTCTATCCTTATGATGAGAGTGTGCTGTATAACGTAAAGCAAGCATCCTTGAAGTGCCTGGTTCCAACCAATTATGTACACCTCTTCTTGGAGCCTCCCCCCCCCCCCCAACTCTCCTAGGAATTAAAGTTGAACTAGCCATCAGCTGTTCGCTGATGTGTGATCCCTGTAGGGTTCTTGCAGGCCATTCCAGGCATGCTTCTCATCTCCTGTCCCTCCTGGCTTTGCGAGCTGCTTTAAGACTGCCCCCAGGCAGGAGGAGAACCAACAGGTGCAGGAGTAGGTACCCAGGGAGACCTGGATCTGGATCTGGAATTACAGGTGGTTGTGAGCCAGACAACATAGCTTCTGGGAACTGAATACTGGGCCCTTTGCAAGAGCAGCAAGCCCAGAGCCACCCCTCCAGGCCAATAGTACTATGCTGTGCTTTGTTGTTTAACAGGTGACCATGAGCATCTCCTCCCATCTCTACCCTTGGAGAATGCATTGTTAGTCATGTGCTGCTCTGTGATGGTGGTTTCACACAGCTCCCTGCAGTGCTCAAGTGACCCTGTCCATTTGTGAAATTGCTGTGCCTTCAGTCAAAGTAAAACACACGTCCAGGACACTTGGTGGAGAAAGACAAGGGGCTCTTCCAAAGGTAGACAGGTGGTATCCTACCAAGACGGATTGTATGACAGAGGAAAAGGAGCTTTGGAGGTTGTTGGCAGTAGAGAGGAATCAGATCTTATTGTCACTTTACTTTCTATTAAAAAAAAGAAACAAACAATGGGTTCTGAGCACCCGTTCTGGGTGCTGTGCAATGCAGACGAGGCTAAGCTGCTCAGGCGCAGATGAAAGTTGCCTCTGCAGCACTGTGTGCCCTCGGCTATGCTGACTGTGGTCAGCAGTCCGCAGGGGTGGCTCCAGGAGGATGCAAATTGCTCCCTTAAATCCGGGCCAAGTTAAGTGAAGGTGAGAAGGACGAACCCTCAGACATGCCGCCAAAATGCAGCAGCAGCAGCGT
Source organism: Psammomys obesus (assembly GCF_907164565.1). NCBI lineage: Eukaryota > Metazoa > Chordata > Mammalia > Rodentia > Muridae > Psammomys > Psammomys obesus. Next base: position 5,102,814 of record NW_026596057.1, on the reverse strand, counting down.
ACCTGTGCCAGCGCTGTGGGTATTTGTTGGGCGCTCTAAAGACATGATGCTGGGGCGGTAAGCTCCAGGCACCATCGACACCCCAAACTGCCTTCCGGGATGACGACCTGCCAGCACAGACTCCACTATGCGTGCTGTTAGTGCAGAAGAGAAGCAGCTCCCACAGCCAGCTTCCGAAGTCACTGCTGCTGGTGAGCAGGGCAGTGAGTGGTTAGGGAGGGGTGGCATTTGAGCGGCAGCCTAAGCAGCAAATAGGATGGCACAGGCATACAGGAGGTAGTGGCATCCTTTCTGCTCGGGGACTAGGCTGTGCTTGTTCTTTTGCCGAACAGTTATTGAGCACTCGTGCTGCGAATGGCTAGCTGAAGGAGGTGAGTAAATCTGCCGCGAAATCACAAAGTTGTGTGATAACTTTGGAGTGTTCCGCTAAGGAAAAGGTGCCAGTGTGCTGCAGGTGCCGTGAGAACTCAGAAGGAGAGACAAGACAGAGCAAGGTAGAGGTGCCCAGGCTGTTTGCCGAGGATGCAGCGGCTGACAGCCAGAAACCGGCTGATAGGGGAGGACACAGACAGATTCACCCCAGGAGAACTGTAGCCCTCAAAGCAGCCTGGCCCCAAGGTCATTCATTGGAGGAGCTGTGAGTGGAAAAAGAACCACCCCATGACGATGGAGAGTTACCAAGACCTATTGTCCTAAAGAAATAGCTCATCACCCTCGTTTAACACAAGATGGATTCACATGGCTTGGTTAGAGCTTTATGACTAAACTGTGTTATTTAAAAAAAAATTAAGGATTGGAGAGATGGCTCAGAGGTTAGAGTACTTGTTGCTCTAGCAAAGGACCCAGCAGCACCCACATGGCAGCTCACAAGTGTCTGTAACTCCAGTTCCAGGGGCTCTGAGTCCCTCTTCTGACCTCAGGCATCAGGCACACACATGGTGAACATACATACATCTAGACAAAATACTCATGTACATAAGATAAAATAATCTAAAACTGAAAAGGGAAAGAAAAGTTAGTGTCTTTAGAAATGTTAATGGCAGGGGCTATTTATTTTTTTAATTTTCAGACGGCAGTATAGATTAAAACCTAAGTTGACTAGACAAGTTACATCTCATGCTATGTATGAGGCAGAGGGCGACAAGGTAGGGTTGGGAAGGAGAGAAAAGAGGGAAAGGATGGAGTAATTAAAGGTGCAGGAAGCTGGAAGTAGGGCTGCATTGTCTTTACTCTCAGCACTCAGGAGGCAGGGATCACTGTGAGTTCGAGGCCAGCCTGGCCTATAGAGCAAGTTCCAGGACAGTCAGGGCTACATAATAAAGAGACCCTGTCTAAAATGTGTTTTTTAAAAGTAGTACTGAAAACAACAGCACCGGTTACGATTTCTACCGTCACATGTTACATAACTGCCATGAGCCAGACATCTTGCCGTACTGTCAACATTTAGCTGAGCCGACCTTCGAGAGCCCTGTGAATCTGTTTCTCAGATGTAAACCCTTTCCTCCTCGAGCTGTTTTGGTTGGTCCATGGGTCCTTGCTAGGGTCCAGCTGTGTGACACGGTGTCCCCTGTTGCTTGACTGGGAAGGCCTGGCTGAAGGTGTCTCTCTTAGAAGCCTGCCCAGCACAAGGGGTTATTTGGGAGAAGTGTTAAGTGTCCCCACCCAAGAGGGGAGGGCTCCCTGCTTCCTTGTCCCTTCCCTCTCACCTCCCTCATCGTTTTTTTTTTTTTTTTTTTCTAGCTATTATGCTGTCCTGTATCCGATGGTATACCCCATGAAGATCACAGGGAACCGCGCCGTGATGGCCCTTGTCTACATCTGGCTTCACTCCCTCATTGGCTGCCTGCCTCCCCTGTTCGGCTGGTCGTCGGTGGAGTTTGATGAGTTCAAGTGGATGTGTGTGGCTGCATGGCACCGGGAACCTGGCTACACTGTCTTCTGGCAGATCTGGTGTGCCCTGTTTCCCTTTCTCATCATGCTCGTGTGCTACGGGTTCATCTTCCGTGTGGCCAGGGTCAAGGCCCGCAAGGTCCACTGCGGCACGGTGGTCACCGTGGAGGAGGACGCCCAGAGGAGTGGGAGGAAGAACTCCAGCACCTCCACTTCCTCTTCAGGCAGCAGGAGGAACGCCTTTCAAGGCGTGGTCTACTCAGCTAACCAGTGCAAAGCCCTCATCACCATCCTGGTGGTCATCGGCGCCTTCGTGGTCACCTGGGGCCCCTACATGATTGTCATCACCTCAGAGGCGCTCTGGGGGAAGAACTGTGTCTCCCCAACCTTGGAGACGTGGGCCACATGGCTGTCCTTTACCAGTGCCATCTGCCACCCTCTGATCTACGGCCTCTGGAACAAAACTGTTCGCAAGGAGCTCCTGGGCATGTGCTTTGGGGACCGCTATTACCGGGAACCATTTGTGCAGCGGCAGAGGACCTCCAGGCTCTTCAGCATCTCCAACAGGATTACAGGTAATTAGGAAAAAGACACCCCCCTACCACACCCCCAGGCACATGTCACCTGGGGTCAGTACAGCAGTTTCAGGGTGACTGTGACCTCCAGTCTCAAGGCACAGATGTCGTGTTGTGAAGGGCCACACCAGAGTGGTCACAGTGGCCCCCAGGCAGCTTTCCACTGCTTAGCTGCTGAAGGAGCATGCTGAGGAGGAGGTCGGAGCAGGAGGAGCTCCTGCTATACAGCCCCAGAGAACGAGACGGGGGACGTTGTGATTTGGAAAGCTGGGTCCTCATGGTCTGGAGGTGATAGACACTTCTTTATTAGAGAGGGAAGAATCCGAGCCTTGGACCAGGCTTTCTTCACCCCTGGCAAACGCTTTCCCTCAGGGTCACCTCGCTTCCATGCTCTTTGCCAACCTCAGTGGCAAAGAGTGGCAAAGAGGCTAACCTCACTTAGCCTGTCCCTTCTCCCAAACGCTGTCACCTTCAGCTTCCCCTCCCAGGTCAGTAGGTCGGTGGCCTCTTCTGATGGTCCTTGGTAATCTAGTAATCTTTGGTGTGTGTGTATATGTGTGTGTGTTATTAATGCGTAACCATAGCTTTCCATCAAAGCATCATTGTCATATGCTCAGGGCTATTCTATCCGGGACATGCACACCGCGCGCACACACACACACACACACACACACACACTTGACCAAGGCCCAGGGGGTTTGCTCCAATCAGAGGTTAGATGTTGTTTTTCAGCTTTTTCTTTTGATAAAATTTGAGGTTTTGAAGGGTTGCAAAGATAGTCCAGGGAGCTTCCCATAGTGTTATCGACTTTCATAACTGCAGGGCAAGATCAGCCCTAGAGCCCCACACGTGCCGTACCTCAGCCTGCCTGGGTACTTCTGCAGGGTTGGTCAGGCTTGCGTAGAGTGTTCCCCAGTTGAGGCTGGTGCTCGGAAGGAGACCTGCAGGAATGGTGGGGTCCTGTTGACATAGCAAATTCAGGGCACACATGTCAACGTACCTTATTACTGGTGAGTTACCTCGACCTCTGGCTTCAGGTGTGGTCTGTCAGCCTTCTCTGCTCTGTGCCATTTCCACTGTAATTAGCACGTGGGCCAGCAGAGATGCTTTGAGAAGCAAAACATCGTAGCTTTGCTCTAACTTCTACCCACTGATTCTGGCACGCACGGGTGCATCTTGCTCACCGTGGCTGTGGTTATAGTAAACACGTTGGGATTTTAGAGCCACTTTGAGGAAGACCGTCACCCAGCCAAGCCATTGGAAGGAAGTTTCAAGTGCACTTCCATGAGCCTGTAGCTCTCACTTCTGGCCAGGTGACTTAAAGAAATAGAGATTCCCCACCTTCACCCTCAAGAGGGCAAGAGACATGACCCCTGTTGCCTGTGTACTCCCAGGGCTAGAGAGGACAAGGTGCCCCATCCACATGTTACTGACACATACGCTGCTAACTGATTTACTCGTGGACTAGTGGAGAGCTATTGGCGGATAGGGGAAGTCTGGTGATTTTTCTTTTGACCACGGGAAGAACTGTCTCTGTGTCCCTATTGGTCCGACATGCCCAACCCTTGCTATTTACAAGCTCATGTTCCCAAGTGTGACTTGTGAGCCAGAAGGTGCCTTCAGTGCTTGGCTCCGTTTTATTAGTGAACCTGTTGACTCAGATTTTATAATAACTTGTCTTCTTGGCAAAAACTAATGGAAGGAAAACACCGAGGGCAGAGGAGGATAGAGGAAAAGAGAGGCTTCTGAGTCTTGGCCAAGATTTACTATGTGAATTGTTTGTGATTGTCCTGGAAGGGACTCCCAGGCTGTGGCAGCCATGGGAAAACAGCAGCTGTGGTCGGGTTGGCAAACCCGAAGCTGTTGGTGGTCTGAGGCTCATTCAGGGAAAAGCAGCCTTGTGGGCTGATGGGTTCTGAATCCGCGGCTTCTCCAGGGCTGGGAGTGGACAGTGGCTATTGCTCCTTTCTGAGGGCCTGATTGTAGGGAATCAGTCAGCTACACCAATGCCTTCGAAGCTGGGGAGCAAGAGCACACGGGCCTATCCCAGTTACACACTCTGGCTTTCCAATGCCTTCCTGATCGGGAGGGCAACCTGAGCCTCCACGCACAGCCCTGTGTCTTAGCCAGGCTCACCAGAACCTACCTTTGCCCTCTGTGCACGGACACAGCCATTTCCTAAACCCAGAGTAGCCTGCCATTGACTTACTTTCAAGCCTGCTTTCCGCCCTTGTGAGGGCAAGTGCCGTGGTATTCACAGGGGGTACAAAAGATGGCCAGCAAGATGGAGGTCCTACCGCGGTTTTGTGCAATGTATTTGACATCCAAAAAGTCCGTAGGTGGAATTATCAGTGTTCCTGAGACATGCAAAGGCAGAAGTGGAATCCCACACATGCCTGGGACCTCCCAAGCACATGACAATGGTGACTTCATCCGGAGCCCAGTTCACCCATAATCACTGTATTTAAGTTTTCTTACCCTGTCCACCTCAAGCTAAAGATACATTCTCGAGGATGCCAGCTGTCACGGAGCCACCAAGCCCTTTTGCTTGTGAGGCCTCTGTAGTAGATCTCCATGGTAGGTGGGCAGGGTTCCTGCCCAGGGCACTTGGAGACTGCTGGGGAGTGCCACCTTCAGGTGGATAGGGCAGCCATCGAGTAGAAGTTGCCTTAGTGCAAATGGTAAGTACTAATTTCAGTTGGATGCTAAACTGTGATACAAACCTGAATCTGGTAGGGGGCTCCTGGCAGAGAGAGGAAAGGAAAGACTGCAGGATAAAAGGCAAGAAGAACTGAAGAGAACCCCGGTGTCCCAGGGGTGGAAATGCCCTGGGTCTGAGGGCAGAGCTTTTCAGCTATCTCCTGGGAAGGAGGGTTCCATCTGTCATTCAGGGGAAAGCACCCTTCTTGGGAGGTCTGGGGTGAGGTGGGGGGTAATGCTGGGGCCTTTGGATTTTCCTCCTTTCCTTTTCTAAACCTCTCTCCTGGCGGCATGGTGAGGTCTTCCGATTAGTTCAATTCCTGCTGCACCTCAGAATCCCATCCCACTTCTCGGCTTCTGCAATGCACAAGTGCCTTTCGCCTGGTGCATATTCTTGTGGAGCAAACCTGGTGCCTGGGCCTGGCCTTCTGTGCCTGTTCGTTGGAAGGGTTTGACGTGGCCCATTCCCGTGGGCTATGGTGGTGTCCTGTGGCATCTCAGGGAAGTGCTTCCCAGCTGAGCCGCAGCGGTCTGGCTCAAACGATCCCTCTCACTAGAGGAGACCAAGACATGTGTTCCTGGCTTCTGCTGCAGCCTCAGGGATGGTGCCCAAATGTACTGTGGCTGCCACCATCCCAGCTGGCAGGGGATGGCCCTGGGGGCTCCGCCCTGAGAATTGGGCCTGCTGTCGAACATAGGCCACGTTCCCAGGCCTATGTTCCGGAGGGGACAAGCAGGTTCAGGGGAGACCCTGGGGTCTTCTCTAGTTTCAGTCCTGTAACCAACCCCAAGCAAACTGAGAGCTGCTTATGAAAGAGGTTCTGAGAGAAGGCTGTGTTGTGCATCGCTGTGGCCCACCATTCCCTCCTGGGCTCTCAGGAAGAGAGGGAAGAGTATATACAGAATGTCCTATCACCCTGCACTCTCAGAAATACCAGGGTGCAATTAAAGAGGATTCTTTCTCCCATCTTAGAGTATGTTACAGGAGAATGGAGATTGTCCTCTACCATAGGCCATGGTCTTAGTCCAATTTCTACTACTGTATCCAAGTGCTGGAGACTAGGTGTTTGATAGTGAGCAGCGATTGACAGTTGGCTTAAGATTCGGGAAGGTTGGAAACAACCCTCCCCACCCCCAACTCCCACTTCCCCCTTCCAGGTCAAGAGCACTTATGCTTATTCCTCTCACAGAGGACCTGAATTCAGTTCCCAGCATCTACACAGGGTTCACAACTTAACTCCAGTTGCAGGGAAGCTGATGCTCTCTTCTGGCTTTGTTAGGCTCAAACGTAGTGTACAAACATGCGCGCAGGCAACAAGCACACATGTGAAATCAAAATAAATATTTTTAATTTTTTTTTTTTTTTTGAGACAGGGTTCTCTGTTTAGCCCTAGCTGTCCTGGAAGTAACTCTTTAGACCAGGCTAGTCTTGAACTTACAGAGATCTGCCTGCCTCTGCCTCCTGAGTGCTGGGCTTAAAGGAGCGTACCAGCACCAAGAGCACCACGCTGTCATCTGATAGGCCTTTGTCTGTGCCATCCCATAATAGAAGGGAGTCAAGGGAGGGCAAGCCCAGAGAGCAAGAGGGGCCCAAACTCACTATTAAACTAAGATCACTCTCTTCCTCCTTCCCCTCCTCTTCTTCATTGACTTGTTTTCATTTTGTGAATGTGAATATGAGTATTTTGCCTGCATATTTGTGTACATGCCACAGGCCTGCCTGGTACTGCCAGAGGATAGAAGAGGGCATTAGATCCATTGGCACTGGGTTTACAGAAGGTTCTGAGACACTGAGTGTGCTGGGAACCAAACCTAGATTTTCTGCAAGAGTAGCAAGTGCTCTAACCGCCGGGACACCCCTTCAGCCTTACAGCCATTCTTGAGGTAACTGACCCCTTCTGTGATAACATCAGCCCATCCATTAGGCCTCATCTTTCAACAGTGGGAAGTAAGTTCCCAGCAGAGGAACACAGAGACAGGGTTTCTCTGTGTAGGCCTGGCTGTCCTGGAACACCCTTTGTAGACCAGGATGGCCTTGAACTCACGGAGAGCTGCCTGCCTCTGCCTCCCAAGTGCTGGGATTAAAGGCATGTGCCACCACCCGACTTCAGAGGAACTTTTAAAGGGCACATTCAACCATAGCAGCCATTAGATCTATTAGGCCTGTGTGTAATTTCTAAGAGATTTTTATCTTCATATTTTTTCTAGTACCACCTCCTCTCCCCCCAGCTCTTCTTTTTTTTAAACACAAATAAAATTTCAATCATTTATTTATTTTTATTTTTGTGCATTGGTGTTTTGCCTGCATGCACGTCTGTGTAAAGGTGTAAGATCTTATGAGTTAGACAGTTGTGAGCTGCAGTGTGGGTGCCGGGAACTGAATCTGGGTCCTCTGGAAGAACAGTTAATGCTCTTAACCGATGAGCCATCTCTCTAGCCCCCACACTTGAAATTTTAAAAGAGAAACAATAAATCTGGCACATCAGATAGAACAGCTATCGCACAAGCCTGAAGACCTGTGCTTGAATCCCTAGCACCTGCGTAGAAAGCAGGTGTGGCGGTGTGTGTCTGTAATCTCAGCATTAGGCAGGATCCCAGGGCTCACAGGCCTGCCAATCAAGCTCAACTCAGGGATCAGCATGCTCAGGGAAAGACCCTGGCTCAAAAACTAAGGTGGAGATTGAGAGAGAAAACCACTCGTGTCTATTTCTAGCCTCTACACACATCTCCCATGCACACATAAGCAAATTTAAAGCACTTTAGAAGAACTTGATCAACTAGTATTAAACCGATGCAAGAACTCAGGTTCAAGTCAGTCTAGTTTAGATAGTGAGATCCTGTCATAAAAACACCCAACTGTAAGTAAGCGAGAAGAGTTATTTGTGTGCGCTCCCTGCAGGGGGTGTATAAAGATGGTGCTCTGACCTGTATAGAAACATGGGCTTATGTATTGGAGCCTTAATTCTTAGGTCTCTGACCTAATCAGTGTATTAGTCCCTGAGGCTTAATAATCTAGTGGCATTGCCCGAGAGGCCGGATCTCATTGGAGAAAACAGGTTACTGGGTTATGCTCTGGAAAGCTCTCTCATCCCTGACACTTCCTGTGTCTCTGCTTCCTAGGCACTGTGAGGTGAGCAGCTCCACTCTTAAGTAATTCACATGCTTCTCAGCATAACGTTCTGCCTTAGCACAGCCCCAAAGCAACAAAGCCATCTAACCATAGACTAAAGCCTCTGAGACTATGAGCGTCAGTAAAGCATAAGGAAAGCGGACCCTAAGACCGGCGGATGGGGGCAGAAACAATCACGCAGAGAGCCCCCAGCTCTTCTTAATGGACTTAGCTTTTGAACTTTACTATGTACCCAATTAACGGTTTTTAAAGGTCTCTTTGTTGTCTCCTCCTCTTAGATCTCTCTCTCTCTCTCTCTGTTACTCTAGGGACTTTTCTTTAGCTGTGCAGTGGTCCCTGCCATCCCTTCAGCTTTAGTAAGAAAACACTGGGAAGGCTCCACGGCCCCGCAGGCTTCCTTGTTGTGGGGTGGTCCGGCTGAGCCATCCCACAGGGCTTCTGCTCTTAACACCTGCACATCTTTTCTGGCTGGTTTTCCCGAAAACAAAACAAAACCAAAAACATTGAGAACTCTGCAGCCTCTCAATGCTTCCCCAGGTTCCCCAAGTCCTTCTGCTCCTGGGGTCTCAGTGCCACAGCCCCGTTTCACTCCCTCTGCTCTTCAGACACGGGGGAGGGATTGCCGAGGCTGATGTGGGAAGAGCAGCGGCGTGGTCCAGCTGCTCTGAGATCATCTGCGGTGCCCAGCAGTCTCCTGAGCCTGCAGCTCCCAAGCCTTAGTGGCTGTAGGTGAGAAGGAGGCCCTTTCCAGACGTCCTCACCAATCTCCATTCCCTTTTCTGAAGTCACACGGTTCTCTTCTCCAGGTCATTCTTTCCTTCTATCTTCATCCATCTGCCTTGCCGCTTCTCCAAACTCTTTAACTCTTCAAGTAGAATTCAGGGGGGTTAAGACCTCCCATGACAGCTCACCCGAAATCTCCTTTCCACCCGTCTTGGTGTCTGACGAGGTCGGGAAGGTTCCCTACGGGGAGAAGGAATGGGAAAGGAACGAGGGTCAAAATCGGGGGGGGGGAAGCAGTTGTGGCTTGTTCTCCAGTGGGTCAGAAGTGAGTTTTGCAAGGGACAGCACTCAGAAAGGAGCTGGTGTCCAGTGGCCGGAAACTGGAGAGTCAGCTGCCCAGCAGAGAGCAGGTGGCCACCCAACAGCCTGCGGTCATTCCACCAATGCCGACTTTGTCTTTCAGACTTGGGCCTGTCCCCGCACCTCACGGCGCTCATGGCAGGCGGACAGCCCCTGGGACACAGCAGCAGCACCGGTGACACTGGTTTCAGCTACTCTCAGGATTCAGGTACGGTTCCTACCCGGAAAACCTCCGGCTTGTGCAAATTTGCTGCATTAATTGCGTGGAATTAAAAGTGTCGAAAGAGCGAGGAGGAGGGGTGGGATTCAGGAGCTGGGTTCCTCATGATGGCTGGTTCGGCTTTTCTGTGCCTCGAGGCCTTCTCCTTCATTCCTCTCGGTTCCTTCTCTCCCCACCGCATGGTGTGATGTGGAAGTTGAAGGTACACAAAAACCTTTGAGAAGATCTGAAAAACTTATGCTTTCTCACTAATTATGCTATAATTGGCTGGTCAGTCTCTGGAGTCATCTCTGGCTCCTTCCTGGAGTCAGCGTCATGGTGTTAGAGCTTTCGGGGAGTCAGGGTGGCTGGATCCCATGTTTGCTGAGTGGCCTGGGTGGGGGAATTTGGCCAGAGACTGGGAGCATCTCTTCACCTAGTTCACAGACTTATGCTGGAGAGCTGAGGCACCTGGCCGAATTTGGAGCTGGTGCTTGTTGATGCTCTGGGCCATTGAGGGAACGGTACCAGATCCCCAGACAAGCAGCAAGGGCTCCAGTGAACTCCAAGCTCCTCTATTGCCACACCCCTGGGAGCATTTGTCTTTTCAGGTGTAAGCCTTTAGGAGCTTTGCCCTCTCTCCAGCTCCCGCTGGGAGCTTTTGAAAAGTCATCTCTGGGGCTGGAGAAATAGCCGTTAGTGAAGTCAGAACCTAGGCCTGGCTCCAGCCACCGCAGGGCCCGGTGAGTGACTGTCAGTGGCCGGAGCTCTACGGCCTGAGAGTGGGGAGACAGCCTGGGGAGTGACGCAGGCCAGCCTATCCCTCCAACCACAGAAGAGGGGCGCAGGTCAAGGGAGCCTCATGACCCGTGGTTCCCGAGACAACACATGATATGTGGCCTCTGGGCTACTAGATGGGGGGGCATCTTCAGGGAAGACCGAACTTTTTTCTGACTGATGGCCTCATCTAGGTGCCAGTCACAAGGCCTACCCCTGTCCCACCAATAGTTCCAGAGCATAGTGCCCTAAGGTGACAGGACACAAGCCAAGGTGGAGGAGGGGCCTCCTCAGCTGACTTGGGTGTTGTTCCTCAGGTGCTGTCCACCGGAGGTTAGACCATTTGGTCTCCCTCTACTGTCTGTGAACTCCTGGGTGACACACAGGCTGTCTGTCAGGAGCTGCTTCAGGACGGTCCACTGGGGGCCAGGGTCACCGGCGCTTAGACAGGTGGGGGGAAGAAGCCTTGGTGTCTGTAGTAGCTTGTGTGCGTCATCTGTCTGCCTTAGGGACGGACGTGATGCTGCTGGAAGATGGCGCTTCTGACGACAACCCTCCCTCGCACTGCACTTGCCCACCCAAGAGAAGGAGCTCCGTCACGTTTGAAGATGAAGTGGAACAGATCAAAGGTCGGTTCATGGGAGTGCGACAGTTAAACACAGGGGCGACACAGGAGATTGTAGCCACAGCGTGCACATGTTCTTACCACAGAACATGCCAAGGCTTCCTCACCTCTGCCTCTTTCCAATTACTGCAGCCTACAGTGATACCTGAGTCTTGAATTCCAAGGCATCTGAATCAGAGCAAGCAGCGTCTAAGGTGGAGCGAATACAGATACATACACATGGACACACACAGAGACAGACACACATAGACACACACAGACATACAGAC
>NW_026596057.1:5080838-5091556 GCF_907164565.1 Psammomys obesus | reverse complement strand
ACACAGAGATAGACATACATACACACAGACACACACAGAGACAGACATATATAGACACACACAGACACACACAGACACAGAGACAGACATACACAGTCACATACAGACATACACAGACACACACAAACACACAGACAGAAAGTTACATCCATGTGAGCGTGCACGCATGTGCACGTGCGCGCGCGCGCGCACACACACACACACACACACACACACACAGAGAACACTCAGACAATTTTCATTTCCCTCAGGAAGTAAGTAACCTGACAAGATAAGCTAGCTCCAAGCCCTCCACAGTAGTCGCTCTGCTCGGTGGATGATGGGCAGTCATAAATGTGAAGTAGCCCGTCTGAGCCTGCTTCCTCAGTGGTCGGTGGAAACACGGCCCTCATGGAGTGGAGGCCAGGCTGCCGTCCTGATGAGTGGAGCGGAAACCCTCGGGGCCCCGAGCCCGTCGCCTGGCCTTTCCTGCTCCACCTGTTAACATGGAGCAGCCTGGTGGCTTTGGGACTTGGGCTTAGTTTCCATTCCAGACCAGCCAAGTGGACAAGGGACAGAGGAGCCACTTAGACTGCCCTGGTGCGTAGGAATCTCTTTTCTCTTGAATCTCACCCAGTGAGGGTAGCCTCTGGCATTAGGGAGCCACAGCATCTGCTGGAGCCCGGGGCTTTAAGGTGTGAATACTGAGTATGAAAATAAATATGGGCCCATTACCTATCTCTTTCCACCCCACCCCAATCCCATCCAAAGTGAGGGGAAAGGTGGTAGCAGAGCTCAGAGAGGGCAAGATTTCTAAGCAGCTACTCTGGCAAGGCAGATTCGGCAGCGGAGCTAGCCAGCAGCCTTCAGCGGTTACATTACCCTGCCGCAGGACAAGGAGTCCAACTCCTCCCCAGACCTGTCACAAGGAGCCAAGCAAGCCCCTCTGTGTCCCGGTAGTGAGTCGGTCCGGGAGCGCCCCCTGCTGGTTGGGTGCTGAGCGCAAGGTGCAGCCGGGAATGACACCCTGTGTGGGGTGGGGAGCAAGCCGGGGCTGCTAAGGTCTCCCCGCTTCCTTTCTTCCTGGAGTGTGAGCCGCAAGCTGCCTGTTCTCCAGAAAACATAAGGAGAAGTTCCCCCAGATGTTCCGAGAGCTTAGGCAGTGGGCTCGGAGAGGCTCTGCGCAGGTTTGGTACTTATGAGCCACCTCCGCTCCTCTTTTCTATTCAGCGTGGGCGTCAGGGGTCCCGATCCTTCATGGGACAGTGGAATTGTTGACCTCACTTCCAAACTCGAGGCATTCCACAGTCAGGGAAGCTTGGAGGGCAGTGGAGGAGAGACAGGGCATGCGGGTCTGCGCACGGTTACAGCCACGGGCTAGGCTGTTCCCAAGAGCTGCGAGAAGCCAATTCTTTTGAAGATGAAAAGGCTAAAACATTGTAGGCAGATTTTTCTCACTCATTTGTCACAGTGACCATGTGAAGTAAGAAATTTCCTTCTCTTTGTAGATGAGGGAACTAAACTAGAAAACAGTGTCTGGCATTTCTCAGGTAGTAACTGGGGGAGTCCAGAATTTTAGCCTGGGGACTCTGATGTCAAAATTCGTACCTGTAACCTCTGCTTGTCTCCTCTCCTTGGGGTCAAAGCCAACAGAGGTCATATCCCTGGAATGGTCACGGGTCCTGGCTTCCCTGCTAACTTTCCTTTCTGCCTTCTCCCACAGAGGCTGCCAAGAACTCTCTTCTTCATGTGAAAGCCGAAGTACACAAATCCTTGGACAGTTATGCAGCCAGCTTGGCTAAAGCCATTGAGGCTGAAGCCAAAATCAACTTATTTGGGGACGAGGCTTTGCCAGGGGTCTTGTTCACAGCACGGACCGTCCCGGGGGCTAGCTTTGGGGGCCGTCGAGGCAGCAGGACTCTTGTGAATCAGAGGCTGCAGCTACAGAGCATTGAAGAAGGCAATGTCTTAGCTGCAGAACAGAGATGAAGGCCTCAGAGGGGGACTGGGCACGGCGGAGTTACTGGTATTGGTGCCCATGCCAAGACCCCTGGAAGATGTCACCAGACAGCCAGAGGCTGGGAAGGAAACATCTGGTGTGCAGCCAGGACGACTGAAAATACTGTCTCCAGTCTCTGACCGCGGTGTCTGCTGCTTCAGGGTCGCTGGGATGGAGTGAGGCTTCCGAAGCACCCACACACAAAGGCCGATGGAGAAGCGGCTGGGGTTTTGGGAGGGCTGGAGGCAGCGGGTTTAAAGGGAGGTCACCACGTGGATGCAGCTGGCCTGGCTCGCATGGTCTCGGTGATGCTTCTAGAGGCAGTCCCTACTCGGCCCGGCATGGAATGGCACAGCCCTCCTCAGCACTGTAAGACCATGGGGGCTTCGTGTGGTTGATCCAGCAGCATGGGGCCACAAGTACTAGGCGAAATGCAGAACAGTCCAGTCCAGTGTGCAGGGCACACAACACAGCCCGTGGCTACTGCCCTCAGTGGACTTGGCCTTTAGTGGCCCCTGCTGCTGGCCACCCAAGATGTGGCCACCTCCTTGTTGAATTTTTTTTTTTTTTTAAGTATTTGAAAAGGGGGAAACCACTATAAAAGACAAAGGTGAATACCAGGCATTTCATTTTTAGAATAAAAAAACCCTGGAGAGTTAGGGCATATCAATAAGACTGGGGTTATGGTGTCATGCCCAGCTGGGGAGAATTTGGAGGGGGGGGATCCCTCACACAGAAGATATAGGTCTTAATTCCCAGGAGCAGTTGTGACTGTCACTGCAGCCCTGGGGTGGTCACAAGGCAGAAAGGGCACACTGGACCAGAGCTCACATCCTGGCCTCTAGGCCCAGCGTGGTCTTTGTCTGCATGTCTTCAGGGACATCCTGCCCCGTCACTAGGCCTTTTGGAGAAAAAGAAAGGAGTGAGGAATTGGAATGAGTGGCCTCCAAGATAATTCCAGCTCTGCTCTTTGATGTCTTCTGAGTTTGTAACTTAGGAGATGGGAGCAAACTGAACATGACCCGTGGGTGCACCAGCATCTGTATACGTTTGTGTGCCCAGCAAACAGGAGGAGCTCCCTGCATGCCCTGGTCTTCTGCCTTTGTGCTGATTGGCTGTTGAGGGCAGTCCTAAATGCCACCTACCAAGACACGGTTATGAAGAGGCTGAGGCAAAGGTGGGAGGGCAGGTGGGGTTTGTTTGGCTCGGACTCCTCTTGCTCTTTGAGCTAGAACTTGGGGGGTTTGAGCTTTGAGTGCTTGCTGTGGTGGTCAGGAAGATTATCTTCCCCACTGCTCTTAAGCATGGGTGCTTAGATAAGAGATGCTCAGGGCTCTCCGTTTTGCAGAGCAGAGGAAGGGTCCAGGACTTTTGTCGTATCTGCCACGAGGCAGCCATTCCAGACTGACTTACTTTCCATGGTTTTCTGTGGGCTGCCTGGCTCCTGGTATGGCAGTGTCTTTCCTGTGGTTCCTGGTCTGCTGAAGACCTTTCATTGGGCTTGGCATTTGTGTGATCTTGTCAACTCCAGGTCAGCTGTGCAGGGGAGTAGCAAGATTTTGGGTGGAGTGGCAGGGGCAGAGGAACTGCTCTCATTCCTGCATTTCTCTTCTCTATTCTGTTATCGAGGGACCATATTCCCAATTAGTTAATATGCACAGAGGCATGCTGTCTAGGTATGGGTTGCCAGTTAGTGCAATAGATTGGCTTAAAGGCTGGAGAGTTCTTTCCTGATTGCCCTGGGATAGGCTTTATGGAAAGGATGCTGAGGCCCCTGAATCCTACTGGCTGGCCCCAGATTTACTGGCATACAAGAGACCTGACCTGGAACACTGAGTTTCACTCCCATTCCTTTTAATGGAGGACGACTACTCATTCACCCAGCACTGCAGGTCTTTAAGCACCTCATGGAGCACTGGGCCTACACCATGTAACTCCAGTGTTTAGCACAGAGAGAGGGAGGGAGAGAGATGCAGCTGAGGATACTGCTGGGGATGTAGAGCATCAGGCAGTGATGACCAACTGTGGCTCCAGAGGGTTCGGGTATTCCAACTACGGTGCTATGTTTGGACTGTCGAAGCAGGTGAACATCTTGACTGAGTCTCAGAGGGGGGTTTAGGAGCCAGAACCATGCTTTTGCACATTCAGGGATTCTGCTCTGAGCTTGAGAGAAGTGGGCTGGGGAGAGGAGAGGTAGTTCCATATGTTCTCTTTTGTCCTCTTTAGAGGACACCTGCCTTTTGTGCAGAAGCCCACCATTCCAACTAAGCCCTGCCATGTTAGCTGCAAACTACTGTGCAGTGGTAGGCCTGAGGCCTTCCCCAGGGGACCCATAGGTACTGGTAGGTGGGACATTGGTTTGCTTAAATACCTCAGTCCTGATTCTGATAGGATCACTTGTAGGGCAGTGGCCCACCTCTGCTGCTCTTTACCCTTGACGTGGGTCCTGAGCTGTGTCCCCGAAGCCAGCTGTGGGGTTTGCTGCGCCTGAGAAGGCACTGGGCCCGGCACTACAGCTCAGCACCTAGCTTTTCCCAGGCCAACCCAAATCACAGAGTTTAAGATCTTAGTTACTAGGTGGCAGCAGTGTGGCTGTGGAGAGCAGAAAAAAAAAAAAAAAAAAAAACCCACGGAGGCTTGTTCTTCTGACAAGCCCCTGGCCTTGACAACTGATTCTTACCTTATGTGTGTGACCTGGATGGAGCTCACAGGAACTACCTGTAATGGGCTGTGTGATGTTAAGAAAATCGCTGCTCCTGGGACAGGAGGGTGAAGGACTGTAAAGACAATGGTCCACTGCTGCGCACTGCTTCATGGATTCTCATTTGTGTAACTGATTTCACCTTTCAGCCAAGAATGAAACCATCACACCGAGACAAACTCAGTATTTGCAATAGTGCACTGTAGTTTGGGTCTAGACAAGAGGAGGAAACTAGTGTTGATACAGTGAGAGAGCTCGCTAGTCTGTTAAGACGGAACTATTAGGAGTGGTTTTTCAAATGGACAATGTGCTCCTTAGATTTGCAGATTATAGAGACATTTCTCAGTGGACCAGAAGTTGAACTCATGGAACATGTCCAGCCTCGTTTCATCTGTCTCCTGTCTGGAAGGAATAATGAGGATGATGTGGCTGAAGATGAGGAGGCCAAGAACAGGCATGTGCTAGGCCCCACTGTGTGCCTCAGTTTAAACATCTAAGAGCCTATCAGGTGTTAGGCACTGATTGAGGACTTCAGTCTATCTCCCTTTGCTTCAGGCAGATGGGAAACAGCAGGGATGGCGCTGGTGCGGGATGTCTGTGAGTTAAGATTTCAGGTTGTCAATTGCTAGCTAGGTGTTTGGGGGCAAATTACTCAGTATTCTTGCATCTGTAGAGTGAAGTTTTGTAATCTATTTGTATATAGGGACGCAGAATCCAAGGATGCTACCTGCACAGGGTGCTCGGTAGACTACAAAAATGCTCATGATAATATCCAACACAGCACAGGGTACGTCCAGGGAGCCACTGGTCCTGTTTTTCAGCATAACTGAAGGGGCAGAATCCTTCCTGTTTTACAGGGATCTCTAATACACGAGAACCTTCAAAAGATGTGCTATCCAATTCAGGATGGTTAGTTATGTTGAGGGTTGTTGCCTGGGGGATTATTTGCTATTAGGTACAAAAGAACTTAAGGAGTGATGACAAAAGGAAGGCAACAGAGAGGAGGGCAGAAAAGCTGAGGGGAATTTGGAACAAAATTCCCTAAATATTGGGAACAAAAAAGCTTTTCTGGTAAAGTCTTCCTTCCACATTAATGACCTGCTTGCACAAGAAAGAAACATTTTTACGTTACCTTGAGTGATAGATGATCTACTGAGTCCCTAATGACATCAACTCAACTTTGACCTCCCCTGTACTACCCTACCCCAATCCCTTTAGGGGCTGTCTAGCAGGGACAGTGTCTGGCTTCCAGCTCCTACAGCTCTTGTCTTCCAAGACTGATGGCAGAGGCAGAGGAGGTATAAGAAGTGTATAATAGAACCAGAGGAAAACTAGGGAGGAAGAGCAGAAGGCAGGTAGGACATGAACCACAGCAACATGGAAGTGACCAGCCAGAAATGACTACACAGAGGGACAGGGACAGGCGGGTACTGTCCTTATGGGTTGGGGAGAGAGGACACGAGAATCCAGGAAGGCCATGGGAAAGCTTTGTCTCAAAATGAGGTAAACAAGACCTAAATCCCTAGGTCTTGGTCTTGAGGGTGAGAGGATCAAGCCTTGTAGCCCAAGGAGAAAGAGGCACAAGTAGATTAAAGGTCATCCTTAGGGGAGTGGGCCAGCTGGGCTTTATTAAGCAGGGAGGAAGAACCAAGGCGCAGCAGTGAGGTGTCTTACTCACAGGCCCTATGTCAGGTTGGAAAGAATTAAAAGCACAAATACCAATCTGCACAAGATTGCCACAAGCACAATTCTGGTCAGTATAATTTTGAGCACACAATATACCAAGCTGTGTTTAAAAATCCCTTTTTAAAAGCAGTATTAATGGCTTAGGAACCAGCAGCCACTTCTGGTTTTTCTTTTGACACTATTAGACAGAAATCACAGGTGAACCAGTTCCTCCCAGAGGTGACAAGACCATGCCAAGTGTGGTAGAAAGCCTGTGTGCCTGAAAATGGATGTCGGTGGTACAGACATGCTTGAGAGAGTGTCCTGTGTGTTCCGATGATATACACCTGGAGGAAGAAGTGGTTAAAAACCAAACTTCAAAAAACAAAACCCCACCAAGTTAATCCTGAAAATATATTTAACTTGAAGTTTTGGATGGTGTTTTTGAAGATAAAATTGTCGCAGCTATTATATATAAATCAGTATTTATGAATAAGTGAAAGTGTATTTAGACCAGTTTTGTTTACCTGATTAAATGTTTTTGGAATGTGTACAGCTGTGTAAGTCATCAGTCTGCGCTTGGACTTGCGGTCTATGGACATTTCTGGGTACCTGTCCCTTCCCTCAACTTCCTACAGCCTTATTCCCATCTTACCTCCCCATGGCCTAAAAAGAGGACTGAGAGCAAGAGGACACTCACTGCAGAGCTGGGAGTGAGGATTCCTGTATTAAAGTCACTTGGATAGATCCATTTAAGCATTCAAATTCCCCAAGGTAGTTAGACTCAAGAAGTGTTGGGTTAAATGACTGTTGCTTACTATATTTAAGACACTCTAAGCCTGATTTTTTTTCTTAATCGTAGCCCTGGCTGGCTTCAAACTGAGATCATTCTGACGCTGCCTCCCAAGTGCTGGGACTAAAGGCATATGCCACCATGACCAGCTGTTAAGCCTGTTTGTTTTCTTTTTAGAGGATTAATGAACTGATGCTTTTTCATCTACTCTCTACCTATGCCTCCAGTCTTCGTGTCAGATGAAAGCGAAGATGCTGAGTAGCAGTTTGTAGCATAGACACAACCACCCCTGCACAAGGCCCATCCTTTCCTTTCCCCTTTCCTGTTCATACTGATGCCATTCATTTTTTCTGAGTGTATAGGTAAACAAACCCTGGGGCCAGTGCCCCAACTCTGCATCCCTCTCTCCACTGCATCATGGGTGGCCAGAACTTTGTCTTTGCCATGTATCTCTAATTACTTGTCTGGTAGGCCTGCTCCAGGAAAACGAAGCACACAGCTCCTGTACCTTCACCAGCATATGGCACCAGTGTAGACACCTGCCATTTGCTTTTGTTCTGATCTTTGCCTACCAGTAACACTTTGACCTCAGTCTTCCAGTACCCTCTGTCTTTTAGCAAACCCAACGATACTGGTTTAGTCTAACATCCACTTTCTTCCATGACAAAGCTAATTATCTTCTGCCAGCAGCAAGTATTCCTGAGTTAGCAGCCATCTCTATGGGGAAGAGGTCCATGCTCCCCATAGAGATGGCTCTGTGTTATTATACTTTTGTCTGTTAATGGGCCAGCTGGAGACAGTTTATGTCTTACTCTCAGTGTCTGATTCAGCCAATTCTTCTGGCAGGATATTTAGGTCACCAAAAATAACAGGAACAGTCGAGTTACCTAGTAATTAAACCCAGAGTGAAGCAGCTGGCATTGCAAATACACCAAAAGCACTATCAGAGAGGGCCCCATGCCCGAGATGACTATGGCAGGCTATCAGATCTGCTCAGACTCTGGCCTTTCATCTATCAGGCAGCTACGCAGTTTAGAAGCACTTCTAGATGTGATCCAGAGCTAGAGCTCAAGACTGGCTCTGATGATGATGGACGAGATACAATATGGATCTATAGTTCTGCCCTTGAGAACTCCAACATTTTCTTTCTGGTGTCGATGTTTTGTTTTTGGTAGCATTGGATCGCTGTTTCAAAATGGGTTCAATGTAGTTCAATTTTTTCTCCAACTGCTGGATGACAAGGAGGTATAGTGAAGTTAGTTACTAGCTCAACTACAGGTCACAGAAAAGTTGCTGAGGTTAGTTACTATCTTTTGTACAAAAGATATATGCCAAGAGCTCACTGACTAGAAAACCAAAGATATCTTCTGAAAAGAGAAGATGCATGTCCTATCCTGCCTATAAACCTGGAATAGCAAATGCTGTGTGTGTGAGAAAGAGGGAGAAAGACACAGAGAGTGAAAGACAGAGACCCTTGCTTTTGAAGGAGTCCTTTTGTCACATTAAACAACAGATACACCACTCGGCCTGCCAAGCTATTTTTGTCTGTAAGGTATGAGGAGGCAGCAACTGCCTCTCTCCCACCTGGTAGGTTCTGGCTTCTGGAAGAGGCTCACAGCCACGGATGCTGTGCAGAAGATGATTAAAAAGTACAATACACAATAACCTGGTGTTGAGAAAAGCCTTTATTTTTGTAAGTGGGTTGGAGAGATGGGCACATGTAATTAGACTGAGGGAAACACAGACAACACAGGAGGTGGGAAGTGTTAGGGCTATGGAGCAGTCCAGGACAAACACTAAGATACACTAAGGCTGGGTACAGAGGACCCAGTGCAGTGCAGGTGGATGCTAGAGTGAGCTAACGGATTGCAGTGACGTCCTGGACGGAGGTAGACCAGAAGACAGCCCCTGCCACTTGTGCTCATGAGAATCATCTGTAAGGCTCAGTGACTGGTATGGATGAGGTACACACACAAGACAGAAGCTCAAGAAAACGTACTTTGGGAAGAGAAATGCCTGGTAAGTGTGGGTGAAAGTAGCAAAGAGTGAAATAAAAAGTCAAATTTAGGATATCTTAAGACAACCAACATCTTTAATTAGAAAGCATCAAACATGCAAATGGCAAGTGTAGAAATTTATTTGAACCAACATTTTCACTACAATGAAAATGACTTTTCAACATTGATCCAAGCTCCCACATCTGAGGGTTAGGGAAGTATTGCACTTTGCATTTTCTAGGACTCCATACACAGCAAAAAGTTTCAAAAACATTTTGCTTGTTTTGTTTTACACACACACCCAACTCATGCACACACTCATTCCAAACTAATGTTTGGTTATCCCAAAAATGGGAAAGAACTCCAAAAAACCATAGCCTTAAATTGCACTAAAGTTCTGTAAAGAAAAAAAATATAATAAATGTCATATACAAATTTCAGAACATTTAAGTGCTTGCCAAAGAGTCGTTTATTCTTCATCCTCGTTTTCATTCTCCTGACCCGAACCTTCTGATCTGTCACCCTCCAAGCGGTCTGGAAAACACAGACATGAGAATCGCACAGATTCAAAATCCTTTTAGTATCTATTATAAATAACCCCTAGAACTTTGTTTAAAACTGTGAAAAATGTTTTTCATTTAAACATACATATGTAAAAATCTACTCACTAGTACATAGAAATATTTTTAATTTTATTTTTGAAACAGGGCCATACTATGCAGCCTTGGCTGGCCTGGAACTGGCTATGTAGACCAAGCTGATCTCTCACTCACAGAAATCCGCCTGCTTTGCATCTCTAGGGCTAGGACTGAAGGCATATACCACCAAGCCTGGCTACATAAAGGTGTTTTTTTGTTTGTTTTGTTTTTTAAAATTTGTTTTCCAATATTTTAAATTACGTGTGTGTGTGTGTATGCGCGTATGCATGTCCATGTAAGCATATGCACGGGGTGCCGGTGTCTATGGAGGTCACAGCAATGGAAGCCCAGGAGCTGGTAATAAGACAGCTGTGAGCTGCCTGATATGAGTCTTCTGGAAGAGTAGTATGTGGTCTTAACTGAGCTATCTCTCCAGCCCCAATGTAAGTTTTTAATTTTGCCTCAAGGGGTAAATAAAGAATGATGACTTAATAGCATGTAATCCTAAAACACACAAGATCTTGATATATTACACCTTCTTGCAGCGGTTTTCAAACAAGGTTTCACGGAGGCTAAGTTTTAACAATGGATATCAGGTGCTATGAAGGGCATCTGGAGAGGGGGATGCAAGAGAGAAAAGACTGGAGATGTGTTTAACCTTCTGACACTATGATACAATGTCATTTACAAAGTTAATGCTCCAAAACAGAACAATCAAGCTGCCAAAAACAAACAAACACACACCTTGCTGGGATTGAATTTAAGAGTCTCATGCAGAGCAAGCAAGCACTGTACCCTGAGCTCGACCCTAGAGTGTGTGTGTGTGTGTGTGTATGTATGTATGTATGTATGTGTGATTAATATATATAGGATTTATATCTATCTATCTATCTATCTATCTATCTATCTATCTATCTATCTATCTATCTATCTATCTATCTATCTA
>NW_026596057.1:4903586-5080828 GCF_907164565.1 Psammomys obesus | reverse complement strand
CTATCTATCTATCTATCTATCTATCTATCTATCTATCTATCTATCTAGGATTTACTCAAGACATGAATGTAAGTTTTATGAAGATAAGTTGTATCACACCATGGTGTATGAAAATGGCAATGGCATAAAGTCCCTAGCATCGTAAGGATGGCATTATGACAGACACATTGCCCTAAGTAATGTGGAAAACATTAAGGTCAGGCTTAAAGAAAATAGTTCACAACAGGACACCAACCAGCAGATGGAAGGGACAAAATAATTACAGAAACTGAGGAGAGGAGTTTTAGGTTTATTATCCAGGGGCCTGCATATCACAGTGATGACCTGACTACATGGCTATACACAAAATCCTAAGTCAAAGGGAAGGTCCTTTCAATTCATGATTTAACACTCATCAGGTGGATGGCCTGGGAAAGTTATAAAAAAATACTCTAAAGGGCTACTATTTGAGGGACTGAAAAGATGGCCGAGAGGTTAAGAGAACTCGCTGATTTTGCAGAAGACCACTACTACACAGTGGTTCAGATCATTTGCAACTCCAGTTCTAGGGTGTCCGACACCCTCTTCCGGGCTCCTCTGTTAGGCAGGCATGTGGAGAACATATGAACGTGCAAGCAAAACACTCACACCAGCAAATCAAATCAAATCTCTAGTTTTTTAAAAACATAAGTAAATCTTAAAAAATTTAAAAACGCACAAATATAACTTTCTTTCTTACCATGTTACATTTGTTTTTAAATAAGGCATTTGAATAAATCTATTTTAAAGTATATGTAGTACAAGTTTAAATATTTGTTTTTATTTTTGTTTCTTTGTTAGTTGAGACAGCATCTCCTGTAGCTTGGTCTAGCCTTGCCTTTACTATGTAGCCTAGGGTGACTCTGGACACATGTTCCTCCTCCCTTCTCCTCCTTTGTGCTTAGGGAATGCCACCAGACCCAGCAGCACAATATACCCTGAGGTTTATGATTCAGTTCTGTATTATGAGAAGATCACCTAAGACAGAGGTCTCAAGTGACTGTGTTTTTTTATTTTACCATTTTTCAATAAACGTTGTTTATAAATTAAATAATTTGCCGTGCTAAGGTCAAGTGTTCACAGAAAGAAATCCTAGCTCTGAATCTGTTGCTTTCATTGTTGGATAGTAAGGAAATCATATAAACCTCTGTAAAGTAGGGCTTAATGTTTTCAAATAAAAAATGATCTTAATGATAGTCTAGATTTTCTTACCAGCTCGGATATGATTCAGTGATGCCAACATCCTCAACATGAAAGAGGCTGGAACGGTAATGGTGTTTCTAGTCTCTTCCAGCATGAGTTCATTTCGAGTTATAACCTACAGCAAGTTAACAGCTATGTCAAAGTTGATACAGTAACAACACCTTTGCCTTAAAGATTATGAAAACAGTTTCAAAAATCAGCAAGTCTTAAGAGGAATTTTTTCATTGTTATATGTAATGTCTGTATTTCTACCTTAAGGCTATTCAATGTCAAAAAATTAGTTTAACTTAAAGGAAGATCAGAGACCAGCAGTCCTTTAAAAATTAGTTTATATTTGTTGTACAAAATGACAGGTCTCAGAGTTACCTTACCCAGTTCAAGCATATCTTGTACTTGAACAATATTTATATTTAGTCCTCCCTTTACTGTCTTGCCTCCCCACCAAACCAGCAATATAAAAAAACTCAACATAAAAACCCAGTATTTTCCTGTAACAAACATGCTGAGAAAGAAGCCTTAAAACAACAATAACGGAAAAGTATCTGTTCATTTGCTCCTCTCTACAGGGTCTCGATATGTGCTCAGTATGACTAGAACTCTTCCTTCAGCTCCATGAGTGGTAGAAGGTGAATTACAGGCTGCATAATCAGTTTGTTTTCAGCTAAAACATGGACAGAACTTTGAAATGATTTTTGTTATATATAATAAGCACGATAATCAATATACCTAATGTGTTATTAAAGTCAATATTATAATTAGCAAGATACTAATCTGATTTTTACCTCTAGAAGTACAGGTATGATTTTATCTCACTTTTACTTTTCAAAAGACCTGATCTCCCTCCCCTTCTTTTTCTGAGACATGGTTTCATCAAGTAGCCCTGACTGGCACAGAACTTGCTATGTAGACCACCAGGCTGGTCTTGAACTCACAGAGATCTACCCGCCTATGCCTCACAAATACGGAGATTAAAGACTGACTTCCTTAACTGAATGTCTTTGTTTTATGTCAGCAACTAATAATAAACTTTTTTCCCTTAAAATAGCATTTTAGATAAAAATTAAAATAGAAAATATGATAAAAGTCTTACTTCGTCAGCAAGTTTTCGATTAAAAATTCTTGACTCTTCTAGTGGTGACCAGATCTTTATGTCATAATCTATACCAGATGAGGCTAGAACTAGAAAAAAAATTTACATCTTTATCATATACTAAGCATAGGTGCAAAATTAACAAAATTAATCTTGAAAACCACTACACATATTTTTGAAGGTTTTTGTTTGTTTGTTTGAGACAGGGTCTCTCTATACAGCCCTAGTTGCCCTTGAACTCACAATGTAGACCAGGCTGTCCTGACTAGGCAATCACAGAGATCCACTGCCTCTGTATCCGGAGTGCTGAGATTAAAGGTGTGTGTGACCACACCAGGCCAAAGCATTAAATTGTGTTTGTGTGTGTGCATGTGCACCTAAGTGCAGGTACCTGCAGAGGCCAGAAGAGGGCATCAGAGTTCATAGAGCTGGTGGTTGTGAGCTGCCTGATAGGGACGCTGGGATACAAATTTGGGTATGCTATACGAGTAGTAAACATTTTAAATTGCTGGGCCATCGCCCCAGTCTTTTTTTATTATATAATTACCATTTGAACATTTCCTAAAAGTAAATAACTATAGAACAAAATGTTAAGAGCACCTAGAAGTCTCTCATATACATGGCCACTTCAAATAGAAGGCAAGAACAAGCCAATTCTCTTTTATGTTAGTTAAGTAATTCAGAACTGTGAAGACTTAAAAAGGCCTGGAGGTTTGTTTCAAATAAATGATGAAAAACTCAGTCATGTGAGACTCTGAGACAATAAAACTTAAATATTAAAAGAATAGACTTTTTAATCTATTTCCTTTAAAATATATCAAAAGCATATTCTTTTGTTTCTTTTTGAGGCTATGAATCTTAACAAATATTTATTTGTCCTTTGAGAATTTCATACATGTATATAAAATGATCAAATCTATTCTCTATTCCCTTCTCTCCAACTCTTTCCTGACACTCTAATCGTGTCTCCCTCCCAACACTTGTGCTCATTTTTAAATCCACTGAGTCCAATTAGTGCTGCCAGCATGTGGTAAGTTGGGCCATCCATGGAAGCACAGCACATACTCTTACAAGGAGCCAAGTCCCTGAGGAAACTGACTCTCCCTTCAGCTGCAGCAACCAACTGCCAGTCTCTTCTCAGCTAAGGCTGGGGCTCTGTGAACCCCTCTCCCACTCATACAACAAATTCTTTGTTTTAAATCCATGTAGGGCTATAACTATCTCTAGCAACAGATTTTTTTTTTTTTTAATATTACTTACAGCTGATGAATGAGAGCATCAATTTATAGTACTTGTTCTATGAAAGACATCTTACTTGGGTCAAAAGGATGAGGCTGCAGGCAGTTGACCACATGATTGTCAGCTTCCAGAAGCATCAAATGCTCAGCAGTGTGTCGATCCCAGATGAAGATATGACCACAGTCGGAGCCGCTCATTACGAAGTTAGCACCCCAGAAGTTGGCTTCTTTTATCTGAGGGATTTTAAGACACAGGACAGGCAAGTCAACATTACCAAAAGAAAGATTCCGTTCTCTCACTGAAAATGAATTGGTTTTAAAAATAAACAAGTTAGCAAGTGCAGTGGTGCACACCTGTAATGCACTCAGGGAGGCAGAGGCAGGTGGATCTCTGTGAGTTCAAGGTCAGCCTGATCTACAGAGAGTCCAGGACAGCCAAGGATACACAGAGAAACCCTATCTTGAAAAAAAAAATAAAATAAAATAAAGCAAGAAGTAAATAAATAAAAAGAAATAAAATTAAAAAGTTAAATACTGAAGTTTTTTCTTCTAAGAATCTAAAATCATGACAGTGCTTCAGCAAGGGCAATAACATGGCAGAAAAGCATGGAAAGCTTCCCCTGAGAGCAGATTTCAACAGTATTTGACATACAACAGATTCTTCATACCAGCTACATGAGAAAATGGGCTTACAACAGGATAATGGGAAAAAAGTATATGTATACAGATGAGCTTTCTATAAATATTTCATTTTAGCTTTATGAATAAAAAACATTTCACAGAAAAAGGAATTGTTATTTTATCCTTGTTAAGAACAAAAAGTATTTTTTTCATTAACTATGAGAAGCCTATAGAGTTAAGAAGGAAAGATAAACAAGCAAGCAGACAAAGGAATATGATATACTAAATAGCTATCCTATTTTTAATAAACACACATGAAAGGACCACAAAAAGATCTTTGTATTTCAGACAGTGTCTGTCAAAATCATTTTCCAGTGCTCACACGGCCAGCAGAGGAGGAGAGAGCCTGCAGTCACGTGGTGCTCCGCCACACTTCCAAGTTTTCATCTTTCCATACTGAGACGTGAGCTCAGGGTTACAGGCATGTTAAGCAGGCACTCCGCTGCTCAGGTTTATCCTCAGCCCTCCTTTAGTTACCTTCATCTAAACTTTAATTGGCAAGATGCATAAAATGCAAATTGGCTACTTCTATTGAGTATCCATTTAAAAAATGATGACAATGTTGTACCAAAGACGTGTACAAGGAGAGCTAATTATTTCCCCACTTCAGTTTATGTTTTACCTAGACTCTAAAGAAGGTAAACTAGAATCTGCAGGTATTTGTGGTAATGCTGGGTATACAGAGCACTTTCTAGATCTGAACTATTTAGCGTAATATTTACATTAATTGCCTTGCACTGGATGTGCAGGTTTAAACACTACAGCTGATCTGAGGGACTACCTGGTCTATCCTGGTCATTTCAAAGATTAAAGAAATTAAACCAAGCAAAGACAGAGTGACCAATGCCAATTTTTAGATCTTAGTTTAAGAAGTGTTACGATAAAAATGTATCTGTATTTTATAATCAAACTGGCTTTCACATACAGATTTATTTCACATTCCAAACAAAATGTAGTAAAATTAGCTTTAAAAAATTTAAAAGTAGACTCCTGAGGATAGCACGCATAGACTAAATAAATAGATATATAAATATATAAATGCAACAGCTACTTGTTCTAAGCTAAAATAATTTTTCTAGGCTACATATTTTTTTTATTAAGGTAGAATTTTCTTGCAATATATTACCAAACTAAAAGTACTGTGCTTGAATAAATAAGTAACAAAATCACCACAGAAAAAAACACGAACTGCAATCTCATCAAAGTATGCCATGAGCATCCGGTACCATTGTCCTGGAGTTGCGATGGCCTTTATAAACCATTTTTACTAGTGGCCTCCTAATGTTCAAAGTATCCAATTCTTCCATTTCTTTCCTTTCTTTCCTCCTCCTGAAGAATTCCTGGATGCGGGCAACAGCAGAACGTCTACATAGTGCATATTAAAACAAACAAACAAACAAACAAAAAACCAAAAATAAATATCCACAGGCAACTTCTGACTGATAATAAAAACCATAAAACACAGTAAGCCTATATTTAAACACATTTTTAATAAAGCATCACAACTGAAAGCATAAAAGGACAGACTTTATCATAGTAGCTGAGTTACAACAACAAGATCTTTAGTTCAGTGGTCACTTAGAAACTCAGTACTGGTTGAAAAGTAAAGAAAATAGCATGCGACACAGTTTTTTAAAGTACAGTTTTATAAAATCAAACAGACAAAATTTATGTGCAATTTTACTTCAATTAAAACATCCTATTTAGTCTTGTTTAGTGGTCTAGGACTGGAATCACAACCCACAGGAGGTAGAGGGAGATCAGGAACTCAAGACCAGCTTTGACTGAAAAGTGGATTTTGAGGCAAGGGCTATTTTAGATGTTGTCTCAAAAGAAAACAAAGGGGGCTGGAGAGATGGCTCAGTGGTTAAGCGTACTGGCTGCTCTTCCAGAGGACCCAGGTTCATTTCCCAGCACCCACATGGCAGCTAACAGCTCTCTGTAACTCCAGTTCTAGGGGATCCAATACCCTCACACAGATAAATATATAAGCAAAACATCAATGCATGTTAAATAGAAACAAATACAAAAAGAAAAAAAAGAAAACAAAAAATCAATACTCTTTAATTTTTGAATGTCTGTCTACAAACTAAGAGCAACATGGTAACAGTGGTAAACTAGTATTCTAGCATTGTTTAAAGAAGTTCCAAGAGCTGACTAATCAGGAGGAGAATAGATATTGGTAAAAGATAAAATGAAAACCTTTCACTAGCATCTCTTTCATATGGCTCCAGGCCAAAGAGAAATTTACAGTTAATGAGGCAGATTCTGTTCTCCCTACAAAGCAGTTGATGGCAGTAGTAGCCACTCTGGAACCAAGTACTGTTTTTAAAGCTGATTTTATTACTAAGGGAATACTCTGCTAACATCCAACATTACTTAATTATAAAGCTTTAATTTGTTACTTAAAATGTAGAAGGAAAGTCCTTAAGATTTAAAACAACAAATTGGTCAGGAAAACAAATGTCGGAACAGTGACTAAAGACACAAAAAGATGACAGTCTCATCAGTAAACAAACTTCTCTTTTTATGTTTATCAGCCTAAAAACCTTTTTTTTTTTTTTTTTTTTTTTTTTTTTTTTTTTTTGGTCTATGTATGTGGCAAGAGTTTCAAGAAACAGGAATTCTGGAAGGAGTCTAAAAGTGGTCTTGCATGTAAAAATAAAGTGTGCCTTTTACTTTCATTCAAGCACGATATGCACACAAGAAGGTACACACTCATGAGGCATAACAGCTGGATGTAGTCCTCAAATAGAACAGGCTGAGCTCAGCAGCAACATACTAGAAATAGCATCAGTAGCTACCCAGAAGTCTTCCATGTGCCCCACTCCTATCGTTTCTCTTCCCTCAAACTTTTCTCACCTCAAATACCATGGTTTTAACCCAGTGGAATCATATCAATAGGTATCCATTTATTTAGCCTTATGCAATATGTGTGCGTGCTTATACATGTGTGTTCTGGCATGTGTGTGGCCATCAGAGGACAAGCACAGGTATTGTCCTTGTCTCAGCCTTGTTGACAGGTTCTCTTTTACCATTCACTGGTACATAGGCCAGCTCGTTGGCCCAGGAGCTTCCAGGGAGTCTGCTGGCTCTGTTTTCCATCTCCAGGAAAAAACATTGGATTATAGACACACCTGCTGCGCCTGGCATGGGTTCTAGTGATTCAAACTCAGACCCTCACGCTCAAATGCTGAGAGCACTTTTACCCACTGAATCACCTCCTCAGCACATGTTCAGCTTTTTAGCTTGAGACTGTAACATTTCAACCATGCTGTTGTATTGACTGAAGCTCAATGCACCACATTCACTGTAAAGTATTACTTTGCATAAATATATTTAATTTATTACTAATAACATGGGTAGATACTGCTGTTGAGTTTCTGTCGACTGAGATTGGGCTTCCAGCACATATGGCAAATCTTTTGTTCATGTCGGATATTTCCTAAAAGTGAATGCTGCACTGCAGTGTGTGCAAAGGTTCAGCTTCAGTAAACATCCAAGTTTAGAACACGAGTGTACAAATTCATACTGTTACAAGCAGTGTATTGGAGTTCTAGAACATAATATTAAGCAATACATATTAAATTTAAAATATGTATAAAGCTTTGACTTGGAAAAAGTCTTGGGGAAGCTGGGTTCTCCTATACACCTTTAATCCCAGCACCAGAAAGGCAGAGGCAAAAGGATCTCTGTGATTTCAGGGCCAACCTGGTCTACATAAGAGTTCTGGGATGGCCAGGGATACACAGAGAAACTCTGTCTCAAAAAGAAAAAAAAAAAAATTCTTGTGGAAAAATTGCAACAGACAAAGACTAGGCATTAGTCTAAAAGTCTAGAGAGAAAGAAATTTATATATTCACAGAAAGGGGTTGGAAACAGCAAATTGTTAGTGATAATTTTTATATTACAATTATGTATTTACGCTTAAAAAATACTTTGTTTTTCATAAAAACTAGTATACTCTAAGCTATTCCATCTTAAAAAGCATCCACAAGCTGCTCTACAGAGCAGTTCATTGGGTGAGTACCTGACAAGCATGCTTACTGAAGGACTAAAGCACCAAATGTGAAATCAACTGGTCTAGAACTCTGAAAGCATTAATGAATAATATCAGTTATTATATTATTTTGAGAAATTGTTAATAGATTGATGGAAAAAAAAAAAAGCCCAAACATGGTTAACTCAGCAGAGTGAAAATGTGTCTGGTCAAGGCAGGCCCCAGTCATGACAGAAACTGTTAAAACAGCAGGACAGAAAGGAACGTCTGGAACCTCTTAGGAGCTACTCACAACAGCCTTAACAATCTACCCAACACAGCAGTGGGCATCCCTCCCATAACTGGGTACGTCACGAAACCTAATACTTATTAGCTGGCACAGTAAGGGAAAAAAATGAAAAAGGAACATTTACATTTGCATAAAATTTCTACATTAAAAAATTAAAATAACCTATAAGCTAAGTAATTGAAATACTAGAAAGTACATGGCTGGAAATACAATTAGGATACAAGGTAAGTGCATTTCTAAAAATCAGTATAACAATTTTTTTCCTTCTGTCTGCACCCCCGCACCCACATGCTGTGGTTAGAGATGCCTGCCACTGAGCTACTTTTATGTGCATGCTGGGGATCAAACTCAGGTCCCCCATGCTTACAGAGCAAGCACTTTAGCTACTGAGCCATTTCTCCACTGAAACACATTTTACAAAAGTATTAATTAATACCTTTCACTGAAATTTGTATTTACTACAACTGCAACTATCACCCAAGATCTGTGTGGAACTTGGAACTTGATTACAAAACAAACAGAGGGTACAGGCATGCCTCAATCTCAGCTATTCTGGAGGCAGAAGCAAGGGGATATTTGCTTGAGCTACTCTCATAGGGTGCCCAGCAGCAAAATGGTGACACCCTGGATACAGGAGACCATTAGGTTGTGGGACTGTGTCCACTCCAGACTGGGCACATTCAATCCTATCTCTTAAAAAAAGGGGAGGGGGAAAGTACATCTGATAACAGAGACTAGATGGAGGCTGTGGGCCTATTCAACAGACTAAGATATAGTGTGAGATTACAGGTGAAAAAGAGCAGGGGACAACTATCATTTATTTATTATTCAAAGAAATAGATAACATGATATATAGCATTTGTACCACAGTAAAGCATATTTATAAAATATAACACAGTCTCTTAATGAGGACTTTCACATCTGTGATAATTTATTTTTCTAATTTATTTCAGAAGAAATTAATAAAAGTTGTGTGTGTGAGAACTCAGAAAAAGGTTGTTGTATAATTAAAATTTTCTTCAGAAAATCTCTAAATAAAAACTAAGCGAGGTGGAGAAAGTCTGATTTCATTCCCTAGAAAAGGAAGGTGTGGTGACATTTTCTGTTCCAACACCAGTCTTTTTTCACATTATCTTAGCTTTTAAAGACCCACTTAAAGCAATGTTACTTTTTAGTTGCAATCTTCATTTTAAAAGCAGAAACCAGCTTTGAGCACTTGGGATAAAGTTTTTAGTAAGTTAAAAACATCAAAAAGCCCTCAGTAAATTCCATTTTGCTATCATTAAATTAAAAAGTGATAGCCAGTAACAGACTCATTTGCAAAATTATTGACTTCAAATATACTTTGTCAAAACAGCCTACAAATAACTGCATAAAAACAAAAAATGAGGTCTTAGCTGGTGAACTGGATTTACTCTTCCACCCTCACTGAAGTGGAAGGAGAAAATGGACCCCACAAAGTAGTCCTCTGCCTGCCACACTCACGCTGCAGTGTGCGTGCCCTCAAATGTAATATGATAATAGTAACAGATCCTTTGTAAAAGTAAAAACTAATTCAAACTTACTTCAAGGTCCTGAGGATAGGCTTTAACCAGGAATCACTATAAAGTTACGTTCATTTTTGGCCTATCTTTCTATTTCCAAATTCCATATAGGAAACTATTCTGATTGTTACTATATATTTTACATACTACTTTGTTTTAAAAAGTGATAATACCTAAAAGCATGCCACTTCTTAGTTTGGATGATGTTTTGTTGTTAGCAGGCTTGGGTAGATGACTGTTAGAATATGGGTCACTTTAATGTTCTACTACAAACTGTGTGCCACTATCCGCTTTTCATTAGAGATATATTTAAGGGTTATGTATCATTCTGGTATGTGATATTCTTAACTTACTTATCTACTTCTAAGAAATGGCATTGAAAAATCAGAATCTTAAAATCTAGCACAGAATTAAGACTTGAACAAAAAATAAATATGAATAACAAAACAGCTAAATATTATGCCATCAAGTTTTTAAGAAAACTAACTTGCGTTCGTTCACCCACCATCAAAGCAAGCAGCCAATACTTGAAGGCTGTTTTAGACTATAGTCACTTGTCATCACACTTTAAATGAGCAGCAGTTACATCTTCACACATGGAGTTTCTTTTCATTCTACTCCCATGCAGCACATGCACGTAAACAGTTTGTGAAAAGCAACCTGTTTCCAACGCTTAGCATTTAAGAGTTCAGTAAGTTCAAAGGATGTATTAACTGTTAACAGGAAAGGTGGTTAGCTGTGGAAAAGAGGACCTGGCAAATTCATCATAAAGAAGAAATAAAGGAGCATACTGAATTACCTCATTATTCTATCACCTATTGTTGTTCCTCTGATATTAAATCTAGTGAAGGGAACACAATAACTAAAGTCACTTACAAAGATTTCAAAGAACCAAATATGCAGAGCATCACAGTCACCATTTTTGTCATCAATCATCTCAATGTAAAGGACTTTTGCTTCCCTTTGTGGTAGTCATGAAGTGAGGAATGTCGCCCAAAGAAATGTACATGAAGAAATCAAGGGAACATATACTTACTGAATTAATATTAGAAGGAAGATCACACTGAATCTGTTTTACCTTTGAAATACCCTAACCTTAATCCTGCCACTGTGTGGGAAGTGTAGGACTTTCCATTTGCTGAACCTCAAGGCTGAACTGCACTCTGGGAAATAAACAATGAAGCTGACTCATTTGTCCTAAGTGCAAAACTGGAACAAGCAAACCCAGTACCAGGGCTTTTAACTCCCTAGGGACTGTAGTTTTTCTCTTTGATGATTCCTCTGCAATTTTCTTTAATAAAGCAAGTGGAATCATTAACAATACAGAATGAGCTGGTTATAATGAGTGAGGAGATGCTGGCATATTTACAGTCCAAAGAATACTGGCTCCACAGAGTCTGGAAAGGCTACACAGACAAAACTTTCTATGCAAATGACATATGCTTTAAAAATCATGACGCGATACAGGATTAATACTTTAAATCTTTAGGAAAAACTCATTAGAACTATAACATCTTAGTGATATAGCATACAAGGACTTCACAAAGTATCATTTGCTTATCTTCAGAGTAATTCTGTTTTCCTGATTTAGCAAGAAAAGTCATTCCATTTACGCCACAATGTAGCAGGCACTGTGAGGAGCTTACATGAAAATGACCTAAGAGAAAAGCTTGTCAGGTATGGTGCCGCACACCTTTAATCCCAGCACTCTGGAGGCAGAAGCCAACAGATCTCAGAGTTCCAGGCCAGGCAGGGCTACACAGTGAACTCCAGGGCTACACACACGAGATAGTGTCTAAAAAAGAAAAGAAAGAAAGGGGAGGCACTCTCTCATTCCCAGGGTACATTCTGATGGTCACAAATCCAGCATGTGAAATTAATGAAGGAACATGCCACTTTCACTTGTCCTTAATATTACCATTAGTGAACACAATGTGTTTTTTAAAATCAATTTTCTATTTAATAGTTTATGCTTTTATTCTAGACAAAACCCGTTTTTTTGTTTTTTTTTAATTTGAATTTCTGCCAGTAAAAACATTATAATAGATATAGCATGGTTCTCGCTGTGACTCAATTACTATAAAGCAGAGATCAGCAAACTGGCATGTATGTAAAATCTTGGTCAGCTATTTTTTATGACCTTTAAGTTAAGGACAGTTTTCTCATTTTTAAATGGTTACATTTAAAATAGTTATCTAAGTGCCTATATAGCAGTTTCTGCGTTACCTCCTGGCCAGCAACGCTTAAATTATTTATTATCTGGCCCTTTGGGGGAAAAGTCTGAATACCTGTGACTCTTCCAGTTGTTTTTATATAGATGTGCTATAGTTAAAGAGTGTTCCACATTTAAAAGTATCCCTGTGACTATTACGGCCTTTATTTGCTGAGGCATTTTCATCCTTGATTTGCCTTTTCAGCCTTGATTTCAGTTGCAGAATGCAAACCCACTTTATATTTAACAAAACTTTAAGAGTGCTAAGAGTCAAGCATGGTGGCCCATGTTTGTAATCTCACACTGGTATGGGTGGGAGGACCAGGAATTAAAACTCACCTTCAAATAAACAGCAAGCTCAAGGCCAACCTGGGGTATATGAGAGCTTGACTCAAAAAATGCAAAAAGAAAGCCGGGTATGGTGGTACAAGCCTTTAATCCCAGCACCCTGGGAGGCAGAGACGGGTGAATCTCTGTGAGTTCGAGGCCAACCTGGTTTACAAAGAGAGTCCAGAAGAGCCAAGATTACACAGAGAAACCTGATCTCTCTGTAGCAAAAAGAATGTAAATAGTTGTGTTATGGAAATCATTACTCTGCAGTACAGGGACTTCTTGGGTATCAATGGCTTAACTACATGAAACTTAAAGTTTCATTTAAAAGCATAAATTTAGCAAACAATAAAAGTGAAAATTAAAATTTGTGAGCTATACTAAAAGGAAAGGTTTAACTAACTATACATTTAACTTTCTAACTATTTGACTTTTACTATACCTACTTTGAAGATCATTTCTCTACCCTAACTAAATTAATTGACTGGGCTTTTTAAATGGCAGCAAGAACTGTTCTGGGACACACGGACAACACATTAGCCTTCTAGCCTGGGCAGGTAAGTGACCTCTAAGGCATGCATTCTGTTAGCTGGGCATTTTACCAATGTGTGGAATGTACCTTAGCCCATTCAGAGACAGAAAGTAGTTCAAATATTGCTAACTTTATAAGACAGTAAATAATTTGTGTTCTTAAAAGTAAATTTTTAAAAAAATTTGCTCCTTTTAAAATACAAGTCAAACTTTGGCTGTGAATCTCAGCATCTGCTTCGATGCTGTTGGGTGGTGCCTTTTAGAGGACCCTCTTTAGTAGGCTCCAGCCCTGTTCCCTCTCTTCCACGGCTTCTGGTGATGTAGGGAGTCTTAGAGAAGAAGTAGGGGATAGAAGGGCATGGAGGGAACAGGAGCCTCACAAGAATACCAACAAAGCTAAAAAATCTGAGCCCAGGGGGCCCTGCAGAGACTGTTGCACCAAGTACCATGCACAAAGAGGACATAGCCCCCTTACACAGATGTAGCTTCCTGAGTAGGCGGAGCTTGACTGCCTCTGTGAAGAACTCGGTTGCCTGCTCCTTGCTCACTTGTCTCTGGCAATGTAATGTGGCCTTGCTAGGCCACAGAGAAAGAGGACCCAGGCAGTCCTCATGACACTTGATAAGCTATAGACAGATGGCAGAGGAGAACTCTCCCTTTCAGTGGACAAGGGGAAGAAGCTAAAGGGGAAGAGGGGAAGAGGGAGAAAGGGTGGGACTGGAAGGAGTTGAGGGAGAGGGCTCCAATCCGGATATATAATGAATACATTGTTAAAAATGTAAAAGAAAAAAATTCCAAGAAAAGAATAAAAAGAAAGAAAATTAATAAAATATAACTCAACCTATTATCTACCTCCAAGTTTAGGAGCAAAAACCCCACAGCAAGTGGAACCTCACTGTAGGTAACAAGCTGGCCGTAGCCTCCTGGATAAAGCAGAGGGCAGACCCAGCAGGCACATTCTTTACTTGGGCAGCTCTGATTACACAGCAAGTGGTGCTAGCCAAGGGACACATCACAGAAAAGCCAAAGGAACAGTTGTTTTTGTCACTTACAAGTTTTTGGTAAAGAGCTAGGAGAGGCTAGATGTGGTAGCTTATGCCTTTAAGCCTTCAGAAGCTAAAGCAGGAGGATTACTTGGAATTCAAGGTCCTTGGACTACAAAGGGCAACAACAACAACAAAAATGGACCAAAAAAAAAAAAAAAAAAAAAAAAAAAAAAAACCAACCCCAAAAGCAAAAACAAACCTGGGAAAGACATGGAATCTTGAAGGAATCGCTATAATGCTGAAAGAGCTCTACAGTGGCCCCAGCCACCTCAGCTGGGTGTGTTTATACATGCAGCATTTTCCTTAGTTTCAGATACTCAGCTTTGCTTTGAATGGCTTGTATACTTTCTTCTCCAATTAAGTTTCCTGAAGATTAGGAATTTTATTATTATTTGTTACTAGTCTAAATTTACGTCCTACAGAAAGTAAGTAATATACAGGCCAAATTAAGGCTAAGTAACCACACTGTACAGATTACTAAATTATATCCAGTTTTTAAAAGTTTAAAATCTGGATCTAATCATAACACCCAAATTTAAGCTCAGGTATAAAGAAAAGGTAGTTCCAGGCTGCTATTCATAATTATCAATTTTCTAAATGTTTGACTAATTCAACAACTGGATTTTCTAGTTTAATCAAGTTATCAGATACCAACTTTACAGCAAATAAAATCTTAGGAGAATGAGACATAATCTAAATATTATAAAAATGGTAATGTTTTAGAAAGTATCAGTTAGATTTTCCAATTGAGCTATGCTTGTTAAACACACCTGTAGTATCAAGTAGTGAGGACCTTCTAAGGCACCCTTAACCACTGTGGAAAGAAACAGAACTAAGTTTCCTTTGCTAAAAATATAAAGATGCTGAGGGGTTAGTGGAACATGCCTGTAATCAGCACTTTAACTCAGAACTCGAGGTCAGTCTGAGCTACAGAGCCAGCCAGGGCTAATGGTAACACTTTATTTCAAAACAAAACAAAGCAATCAATAAAAAAAAAAAAAAAAAAAAAATGTGGGAGGTTAATGATTAACATGTAGAAAGTGTTTTTTATTAATCTTCAAGTACAAATATAAGGAAAGATTATGTGAACAGTACCCTCATAAAGTAAACATTTCCCAAACCTGATGGAAGGTACATACCCTTCCATGGTTAGCTCAGGTGGTTTTCCTGAGCTGAAAGCTGCACTTTTTAATGCTTCTATTTGTTAATCTTTATTCCTTGGAGGCATTTCTTTTTGTCCTTTTAACTTTGTGACAGGGTCTCTCTAAACTGCCTAAGTTAGTTCTCAAACATAAGTCTTCTTCAGTCTGCCAAGTAGCTAGATTTATAGGCATACATTACTGCTGCTGGCTGAGCCAGTCTTACTGTGATTGTTTTTTCAGGATTAGGCAACCTTATACAGAAAACACATTGGTTGTTTAAGATACGTATCAGTTTTTTCAATATGAAACAGGTCCTATAATTGACTCATTTTAAATTTGTACAATAATTTTAGATAATCTTTATCCCACATCATACAAGAAAACTGAGTTTCTGAATCAATAAGCACCATGTGTAAGAAAGATTGGTGGTGTGGATTCAAACACAAGTTATGATGTTATTAACAATTACACCGCATTGCCACCTTTTTGGTCCTGAATTTTGAGTATGGCTTAATTCTGTAGCCCAGAAAAACCCTGTAATATTCCATGTAGCTCAAGCTGGCCTTGAACTCCTGGCAGCAGTCCTCCTGCCTCAGCCTTCTGAGGACTCAGATTACAAGTATGAGCTTCTGTGTCTGTAGAGACTGCTATTTTTAGAGGTATAATAATATCATAATATGTGTAATGTGTGTATAATGTATCATCTTGTTAATTATGTCAGAAATGTATGCTGAATGTTTGATAAACAACAGTCTGTTCAACACATAAATATGTGAACTGGGCCTCAGAGAACTTGACTCCTGTGTGAATTAGAAGAACTGGATTTTCTGGAACAATGAGGTAAAATGGTACTAACCACTCAGACAGGTTACTACACAGATGAGGCAACACACTTTTCTTCCTAGTTCCCAGAGAGTGACCAGAAGCTCCTTGCTAACAAGTGAGGGTTATCCCTACCTCTTCCTTTTTATTTCTTACTCTGAGACAATCTCACTAAGATGCATAGGCAAACCTTGAACTTGGGATCCTCCTGCTGCAACTCCCAAGTAGCTGGCATTACAGACCTGTATCACCAGGCCTAGTCATTGTAAAAGATCATTAAAACATATTTTATCTCCTAAAATAATCTTCCTTCTGTTTATGTAAAATCTGAGAATGGAAAAATCATACAAACATAGTAATAATTCAGGTCTCTATTATTGCTACAATATTTATTTCTCATCTCATACCTTTTCATATAAATTTTATATAAATTTTTAATTTTTATTGATTACAGTTTATTCACTTTCTTTTCAGTTTCTTAATGAGTCATTACTCAATTCTTAATTGAGTTCTCCAAAAGGAAAACTACTATCATACTACCAGGGACAATAAAAAAGGAAAAAAGTAACACTAAAATAAGAACAAGCTTGGAGGTACACATTTTTAATCCCAGCACTTGGGAGGCACAGGCAGGTGGATCTCTTTTGAGTTTGAGGAGTTCCAGGACAACCAGGGCCACACAGTAGACCTCCATCTCAATAAACAAACAATCAAAACAAAA
This sequence comes from Psammomys obesus, assembly GCF_907164565.1. Taxonomy (NCBI): domain Eukaryota; kingdom Metazoa; phylum Chordata; class Mammalia; order Rodentia; family Muridae; genus Psammomys; species Psammomys obesus. The sequence continues at coordinate 5,063,961 of NW_026596057.1, read as the reverse complement.
AAAAGGCCATCTCTACAAAGCAATCTGACAACTAAATGTAACCTTAATAAGTAACCCATTAGTCATTCTCAGCATTCATCCTCTTGATCCATAAACTGAGGCACAAGCCTCAGTGGCGGAAATACTGAGCAAAAGACACTTTCTGTTCACTCCTTCATAACAGTGCTCAGAATCTGTGAAATCATTTACAGTTTATAAATTCTATGTGTCATATACAATTGAGACACCTCTATAAAACAACTTTTAAAACTGATTCTCATTTGACTTCAAACTCTTGGGAATTACATTTTTTACATTTTTCACAGTCTATGCTAATTAAAAATATACCAACCTATCTCCAGGTCCTGCTCGATATCTTGCACCAGGGATCAAGACTGGGTCATCATCACTGTCATCTGTGTCCTGGAGAGTAGAGTCCCTGGTTGATGTGTCTTCATGAGCTAAGGGCGTGATAGCTTCTGTTTGGGATGGGAGTCCAGGGTTGGAGCTAGCACGATTGGCAGCACTCTCGGTGCTGGCCTGCTCAGAAATCTCCCTGCCTGTGTCAGACAAAGTGCTTTCTTCTGGAACACCACAAGGACTGTCCAGACTTGGGTTCTTTCTTTCTCCTGAGTTAGAATCCAATGGCTCAGCAGTAAAGTTATCAAATTGTGCTGTCAGAAAACAGAGTTGTTTATAGGTTAGTCACAGGTTCAGCTCATCATCTTATTTAACTTCGGAGCTGACATGTTCTGATAGGAAGTCTGATTCATATTAGAGGACTATGGAGAGGGAAATGGCATACACATCATTTAGAAGAAACCTTTGCCTCTGGAGAGATCACAGATTAAGGCTGTTTAATTTTTGTATATGAGCCAATTTCCTAAAGACAGCAAAACAACTCACCTATATCTATCTGGTTTTGAGTGAGGTTTTCTGAAAATGTTCCTTTCTCTGATAGTTCTTCAGGAGCTCCTAGAATTAAAATTATTATTAAATCTAGCTTTTTAAAGAAAAAAAATACAAACATAGCACTCCAGAATTCCTTTAAATAAATGTCTCTCAATTTTGGGTCACAGACACCTTTAATATTCAACTAAAATCTCACTGCAGGTCTCAGCAAATGGCTCAGAAGGTGAAGGGGTTTACTAATTGTAAGCCTGGAGACCTGATTCTGATTCCTAGAACCCAAGTAAAGGAGGGAGGAGGAAGCTGCCTTTACAGAGATATCCTCTGACCCCCACAAGGATGCACCCCACAAAATAAAATTTAAAGTAAGGCAAGATCTCACTACAAAGAACAGAGGTGAAGCATTGTGGAGCAATAGAAAAAGAGGTGAATAATTTGGCACTGGGGTTTCTTAAAGAAAAAGCAAAATAATCGAACTTGTTTCACTGTCTCCTTCAGGTGGCTGCATGGTGCTCTGTGCAACCAATGATTCTTCCTGACCCTCAGATTTGCAATGGCTCCCATTTCCTCTGGAACTTGAGGTTGTACTGCTCCTAGTATCACAGAAAGATAAGTGATTCTACCAAAAGTTAACATAAGATTTTGATGTAACTCTTATATTTTACAACTTAAAAGTATATTAGAAAATTCAGAACATAAGTACTTGAAAAGCCATTGTTTAAAAAAGAGATCATGACAATCAATACAGTTCATATTAAAAAGATTTTAAAATGGGGACCCTTTCATTTACTATTTTTTTAATTTTTATTAATTACACTTTATTCACTTTGTATCCCCTGTGAACACCTCCCTCCTGACCCTTCCAGCCCCACTCACCCTCCCCCCCTTTTCCCCAAGTCCACTGATAGGGGAGGTCTTTCATTCACTATTTTGATCCTTCTATTACTGACTACACACTTCTGTGTCTCTTAATAAGACTCTCTTTGTCAGTGTGTGTATGTGTGCGTGCGTGTGTGTGTGTGTGTGTGCGCGCGCGCGCGGGGGGGGAATCAAACACAAGGGTGTCATACATGCTAGTATGTCACATCTTCAGCCCCAGTTTCTACTGAAGTTTAGGTTGAATGAAAGCCTGGCCATTACATCAGTGTTTCTGAACTGCCCCCAGTGGGAATATTTGCCTATCCTGGTGTGTGTGTATTTATTTGTGCATGTGCATGTGTGTGTTTACTGAGCATTACAGTTTTGTAGAAAGAGATTATATTTTCTATTTTAGTTTTAATACTCACCTGACGATGGCCAAAGTCCCACTAGCATTTCTGGCTTTTGCACAATATTAGACCCAGTCAAATAAATAACTTTTAATTCCATTAAAAAAATCATAGCACATGTGTAAGGAGAAGGTTGATGAGAAAAGAGGAAGATGTGTAAAAATCTGAGATTAAAATCAAATTTAGAGCCAGGAAAATGGCTCAGTGGGTGAGGTGCTTGTTGCCAATCCTGAAGATCAGAGCATGATGGCAGGAACCCACTGGTGAGAACAGGGAACCAATCCCCCCAGGTGTCTGTGGCTTCCACATACATGCCAAGACATGTACCCAAACAAATAAACACATGCAAAAAAGAAATTACTAGGGACTTTTTGCCAAGATTCTGTAAAATTTCTTTTAAGCCAATTGCAAAAGTCAATTCCATATTTCTTAAAGTGTACATATATTTTTTTAAACAATAATATATACTGACATGGGTATACACGAAGAAAAAAATGTCAGGAGGGTTGTAAACCAGCTAAAGTGTTGTCTCAGTAGGATTATTTCAGTTAAAATATTTTATGCTATTTCTTCCTTTTTTTTTTTTTTGTAATTTTAAAGACCATATCTATCTTCCTGTCTTTTTTCCTTCCTTTCTTCTTTCTCTCTCTCTTTCTTCCTTCCTTCTCTCTTCCTTTTTATTTTTAATATGTGGGTCTTTTGCACGTTTATACCACATGGGTGTCTGCAGCAACAAGAGGAGGGCATCTGATACTTTGGAAATGGAGTTACAGATGGTTGTGAGCCACCGTATGAGTGCTGGGAACCAAACCTAGGTCCGCTGTTGTTTGTCTACAACAGCAAGTGTTCTTAACCACTAAATTATCCTTCTGGCTCCTGTAAATATCTTTTTAACTAGAAGAGAATATAAAACCATTATGGTCAATAAAACCAATTACAATTTTTTTTCCTCACTGAGAAAGCTATGATACAGACATAAAAAAAATGGTCACAGTACAATAGTTATGATGAGTACAACATTATGGTAATAACACAGGAATAAGAATCTAGTGGAAAAGACACACTATTCAATTAAACACACTCAGCACAGTTATGGCACTGTAAATCACAGGCAAATGACAAGATTGAACAGCAAATGGTCCTGGGACAAGGGAACAGCATGTGGAAAGCTAATGTTGTAACTCAGCAACACGCTTGCTAGAAAAATAATTCCAGAATTAGTACGCAAGTATTTTTACTATAAAACTATGGAAAACACAAAAGTAAGATGAGAACAGGGTATTCCCAATATGAGAAGGACAAGGCTTCTAAGACGAAGATTACAGGTAGAAATTGTAAAGCACACAATCACTGCAAATAAACTCAAGAACGAACACATCTGTAAAACACTACCAAATGATATCACCCTCACCAAATTCTACAATAGCCCAAATAAATCAACAAAAAAGGATGGAAGCCACAGTAGAAAATGGGACAAATTATTAGAATAACAATGTATGGAAGAGTATTACTATAGCTAACTATCTGAGGCTTATCATATGCCAAGTGTGCTAAGTTTAAGGTGCTTTCTCTGCAAATCCCATGAAATGTTCACAAAAAAGCCTTAGAAATGGGTTCTTTTAGGAGTGCCCACTGCCACTAGAAAACCAGGCTCTCGAGAGCGTCCTCAGGCTGTCAAGTTAGAGTCCAATATTGTAGTGTACTCTACTGCCTCATCTATCATTAAAGACACGAAAAAGTAAGGCCCAATAGTAAAATTAAAAAAAAATAGCTTTTACTGTTTTGCTTTATTTCAATAATGTATTTGAATATTTAAAAATAAAAATGTTAATCTTTGACAAACTGATGAATGACAATATAACTTATGGTCATTTTAAGTGAAATTAGCATTCAAAAAATAAGAATGTAAGACTTTTTTAAAAAGAATTGTTCTGAAGGCATTCTTCCTAAGGCAGTGTTATATAGAAAGATGAAAATAGAAGAGATAGGGCATAAATGATAAATGAGAACCTTGTGATAAATTATATATTATGGAACAGGGCCACAAATGTCATTATTTTAAAATGTTATGATGAACCACTTGGAGTCATTAAGAAATGCCACTAGCTGAATCTTCAAACCTAGTGTCTAGAATTTGATTGCCTTTACAACCTTTACTGCTCCCATTCTGCTACCTCTTACTGTTTACAGCCACAATCGTTTAACTGGCATTGACTTCTACCTACGGTACAATCTGAACACAGGATCCAAAAATATCTTTTCTGTTTTTAAACACACTCTTCATTTTCCTCTGGTGACCTTATCTGTCACTCATTTGTCTCTCCTCTGCTCACTCCATTTCACTTATTTGAGCTTCCTACTAAATTATCCTTCTGGCCCCTGTAAATATCTTTTTATCTAGAGAAGAACATAAAGCCATTGTGGTCAATAAAAGCAAACATGCTACACTTGTGTTCCTCACCGAGAAAGCTATGATACAGACATAACTAAAACTAAAAGAATCCCTGCACAGGTAGGACTGCATTGCTCAGACGTGCAAGATTTCTCTCTGCCTAAGAAGTTCTTCCTACACACGTCACCTCACCGATGACTACCTTTATGCTTCTCGAGGGTCCTTACTGGCTCTATTTCCTTCCACAGTGCTTAGTGCCTTCCAACATGCCATCCTCTGCACTTATGTACTGTAATTACTGTCTACTTCCTCCACCTACAGTGTAAGCTCCAGGAGGGCACAGATTTTTTTTAGACTATTTTTTCACTTACACATTTCCAATGTCTAGAATAGTCCTTGGGAGATGGAAGGTCTCCAATAACATTCAAAATCCTATTTAATCAGATTTTACTGTAAAATGCATTTAAACATAAACACACACGGAAATTTGTGAACTGAATAAATTAACATATAAGCACATAGAAATCAAACACATAACATAATTATATATTAATAATACACTAGCACATATTATTTGTACATAATATACTTAACAGTATATATTTACAGAAATTTAATAAATTAACAGGATTTAATATTAATGGTAATTACAAATGACTATAAACAACTGATACAATATTAAAGGTTTATAATTATGCTAGCACATAATTATATATTTTAATATACCATACTATCAATAAGCATTCATTAATTACTAAGTAAACAAGGTTAAATAAAAATATTTAAATAATGTTCAATCAAAATGTTCTAATGTTCTAAAACAGTGGAAAAGATATAATAAAATGTTTACATAAATTGATTTTTTTTAAATGTTAAGAATCAGTTAAATTAATACATGAATGAAATCACAAATGTCATTAAAAACAACCTATATAGCATGGAGTAGAGAAGTCCAACCTTTCTAATAATATGAAGTAAAATTATTTAAAAAATCATGAGTCAAAAATTAAACATATTGAACTGAGAGTAAAATATGTTTGTTCATACACTAACACAAATGTAAAGAGAGAAAGCCCTTTAAAAATAAATTAGAAATATCTTTGATCTAAACATAGTTCACCTCTGGAAAATTCTAGTAAAATAACATTTAATACAAGTAACTAAAGAAAAATGATGTTTACTTACAGTTAATACTGCTTACTAGAAAGTTAAGTTTAACAAATGCAGAATGGAGTATATTCAGTATAATTAAAATTATGTTCTAAAATGCACAACAAAAATCACGCACACACACACAGAAACACGTATAACAAAGACTAAAATATTTTAAATTAATGTTCTCTGTTGGTGATTACATTATTGTTTGTATTTTCTATCAGAACAGACAAACACAATTTGCTACATATTTAGAAATGTAAATTCTCTGGTCTGATTTCACACCTAATCTTAGGTGGGATTTGTTGATCTGAGGAGTTTTACTTATTTTGTTTTGTGTGCATCCAAGTGTGGGTTTAACATGCACATGTGCTATAAGATATTGGGTGTCTTCCTCTGTTGCTTTCCACACACTGGCTCGAGATAGTCTCTCACTGAACAGGAAGCCATTGGTGAGCTCAAGGGATCTGCCAGTCTCTGCCTCCCACGGCTAGGATTACAGGCACCTACATGTATGTGCAGCAATGTTCAGCTTTTTACATGGCTGCTTGGGAGTCCAACTCAGGTCTGCAGGCTTACCCAGCATGGGCTCTTATTTACTGACAATAAACCATCTCCACAAACTCCTAATGAGTAATTCTTCAAGGAATTTAAAACATACTACAGTTTCACAACCAATACAGTACAGGAAAAACAAAACAGAAAATGAAGTACAGAAGAAGCATATCTAATACAGTTCTACGAAACAGCTAAGAATGTTATCACGAAAGTGTTTACTTACCATTCATCTGTAAAGTTCAGTTTTATTGTGCTTGTAGTTGTTCCTTCTGTGCTGTAGTGCAAACTTAAAACTGGTTCACCTGTCCCTGGTTTGGGGCTCAGCCTTTCATTACTGTTATCTGAAAATTGTGTTTAAAACATTTAAAAAGGTCTCTAAAACCAACATATATAAGACATTTCCTAAAATTTAAAACAACTTAAGTTAGGTTGCTGTCATAACTTTTGTTCATGTTAGGGCTCTCAGTTAAAGTTCAAAGCAACAGTATCAATTTCTAGCTTTGTGTACATGACTCCCTCAGATTCAGAGGGAACTTAAACACACCAAAGCCCTTTCATTAAGGCATCAAAAGCTCTTAGCATGCAATGACATATATTGTAAACTGGTGCTTACTTAACAGAATGCCCATGATATACTCTTTAGTTGCTTGAGCATCAGAAAGGATTAGCAGTAGCTAAAGCGTGAGACAAAAGGGCTCTCAACACAGAGCTGCTCGCACTGCTCCAGTTAGACGCTGCTGAGTTTTTGTTCTCTCAGGGCTCTATGGCAAGGCAGCAGAAAACTGTGCTTTTATTTTCTAAAAATTGCTTCAACATTTTAGCATATTTCCGTTTTCTTCTTAACTAATCTTTGCAAAACGGCTACTTCTTAATAATGGACAGTAATTTCACCTTAAAAATGTATAGGGTGTATCTACAGTATATAATGTCTTTAAAATGACAAGTAAAGGTGGGCATGATGCTCGCATCTGTAATCCCAGCACTTAGGGGTCTAAGACAGGAGGACCTCCAAGATTTCACGGCCAGCCTGTGCTCCACAGTAAAAACCAGACCAGCTGGGCTACAGAGTAAGACCTTGTCTCAAAAAGAAAAACGTCATATTTGACTGGGCCTGGATGCACATATCTGTAACCACAGCATTCAAGACTAAATTTGACTATAAGCTGATATACACAGTGAGTTTAAGCTAGCCAAGGCTACTTAGTAAGACCATGTCTCTAAATTAATCACTTAATCAATCAAACAAAATGGCAAGTTAATGCCACAGAAAGTGTAGAGACTATTCAAAACCCTCTCCCCTAAACAGCAAATAGACATTCAAGAACAAAATGAAATGCAACTTTAAAACTTCCTATTTGATGGTCATTAACATCTTGTGGAAACACGAGAATACACAGGGAATAGAAACGGACACAAAACCAAATCTCAGGCCCTTTGGCTGTCTCCAGAGGGAAAACTTGTTTGTGGTATCTTTTTCTTGGCATCCATTCCAAGACTGATATAATAATAAGCTACTTTTCCTAAAAATAACAACAAATCACAATAAAAATTCAAATTACTCAGGCCTTTTCTTCTCTGCTTTTACAACAGTGCCAAGAGTGGGTCATTTGTCTACACATAGTTTTCCCTCTAGTTACGTCACTGAGATTTCTGTTCCACTGATGACAAAGTCACTATTGTTTCAAGGCCGCTGTAAGTGGGGTAGGTGGCTCAAGCTTGGGATGATCAAAGACACGGTAGAGCTGGAGCTGGCTTTTTCAGAATATCTTATGAAATATTTTTCTATGTATTTTCCCTCTAAGGTAAAGAAGAAATGAAGCATATGGTGGCACATATCATTAAGCCCAGCACCAGAGAGGCAGAGGCAGGCTGATCTGAGTTCAAGGTCAGCCTGGTCTACATTGCAAGTTTCAGGCCAGCAAAGGCTACATAGTGAGATCTTACCAGAGGAAAAAAGGGGAGGGCAAGTATACTGCTCTTCTATAGGACCTGAGCTCAACAGAACCCATGTTAGATCACTCATAAGCTCCTATAACTCCAGTTCCAGGAAACTCAACACCTCTCTTCTGACCTTCATGGGCAACCCCCCAACCTCAACCCTGGCTCCCCCTCCTCCAAAAAAACCCAACATTCTTTTTGAAGAAAATAAAAAAGACAATTTAAGAAAGCCATATGCTATTACTATATAAATACAGTAAACAAAAGCAAGGAAGAGAGAGAACAGTGCAGAAACATTTCACTAACATTTGTACAATACCCTGACAAGCCCTCCCCAGCCAGACGACTCCAGGCAATTAACAGTCACAATTTCTTTCCTAGAGTCATCTACTATGACATTAGTCAAGCACAGTCATAAAACAGAGCAATATTATACAACCATAAGATGAGGACAGCTGATTAATACCATGCCTTTCAACTTTTAATGAACTCATCAGCCTTGGCTTAAACTGGCCAACTACTGCATAAATGAAATGGACTCTTCCATTGGATATTCAAACTTCAGACTCCCGAGTTTAATGACTTCCATATAGCTGCACATAAATTTTGTGTCTGGTAGAAACACTATACAATTCAGTATTTGACTTCTCAAATGAAGTACTAGTAGTGTGAGTTTATATCCAAGAATTAAGAACTTATTTCTAACTTTCCTCATTATTTCGTCCTAACATGATGATGCTTTGCATGACTATATACAATTTATTAAGATGGGTTTTCTTAGACTGTCAATTCCTTTTTTTTTTTTTTTTTTTTTTTTTTTTTTTTTTTTTTTTTTTTTTTTGAGATAGGGTTTCTTTGTGTAGCCTTGGCTATCCTGAACTCAATTTGTAGACCAAGCTGACATCGAACTCAGAGATCCACCTGCCTCTTGACTCCTGACTGCTGGGATTAAAGGCATGCACCACCACACCTGGCTTAGAATTCTTTAGCTAAGAACAGATGCAATTTGGGGGCTGAAGAAATGTATTAGAGGTTAAGAACACTGGCTGCTCTTACAGGGGATCCAGATTTGATTCCTCGAACCAATACGGAAATTTGCAAAAATCTGTAACTCCAGTTCCAGATTTAATGTCTCCAATTGGCCTCCATCGGCACCAGGCACACACATGGTGTGTATACAGACATACATGCAGACAAAACACACATGCATATAAAATACACTGTTACTTTTTAAAAATGGATGTAACTCACAATATGATAAAATGCATATTTTAAGTTAAACATTTCTAAGAAAAATACTTTAAACACCTACAAATTAATGCTTTGTTTTTATATTACTTAAAGGTTATTTATAAGCATTCAGATTTCCTCTACCTTGTTGCTTCAAACTGGAACAGGAAATCTATTCTAAAAACTATTTCAAAGCCATATTCATTGCATAAGATATAAATCTTTTTTTAATCCTTATCACACTTACATTTTGTCTTTACTGTCAGATGAGGCATAACATTAGTCATTTCATTCCACATAACCCACTGGTAGATAGTAACTAAACACACAGAGTCTGGAGTGAAGTCTCACTTCACTATCTTTTGTCCACTGATGTGTTCTGGAGTGGTAAATACCAAACTAACATTTCTCATTAATATAACAGGCTTCAAACATTAGATACTTATTAAAAAATTTAAAATTCAATATATATATTTAATGACTACCTAAAATGCCACTTAAGCCAGACACAGTAGTGGCAGTAAACCCAGCTACTTAGGTCACTTAGACTCTGTAATCAAAAAATACCTCAGAGAAAATGCAAGGGGGTGTATAATGTGATTACACTATAATCTCAAAAGATTACAAAGTAATAAAGAGCAGCAAGGTCCGGGTGTCAATCATTTGTGTTGTATAAATAGACATTAATGTAATCGCAGGATAATATTAAAATTTTAATTTGTAATAGTATACAAGTATGGTGTTTTTTGTTCTTTGGTTTTTTTTTTTTGTTGTTGTTGTTGTTGTTTTTTGAGACAGGATTTCTTTGTATAGCCTTGGCTGTACTAGATTCGATTTGGATTTGTAGAACCAGGATGATCTTGAACTCACAGAGATCTCTGCCTGTCTCTGCCTCCCTGAGAGCTGGGATTAAAGGCATGTGCCACGATGCCCAGCTATAATATGAGTCTTAAAGCAATATATATTTAATTCATGACAAATCCAATTTTTCCACTTCCCAATCTACCCCAGAATAATTAGTAAAATCAGTTTTCCTAGGTTCTTAGTACCTATTAGTCTCCTATATAGAGCAGTGCTTTAATGCTATAGGAAGCCTACATAGGTAAAAATGACAGTTATTTTATTTAACAATTATTACTGTAAGAAGTGTAAAGCAATTTTCTCATTCATAACAAATACTTAAACTTATGCAATATTATACTCTTATGCCCTCCCCTAAGTTAATTCTTTTAAAAAATATACTAAAAGAAGAGGGCTGTGGTGGCACACACTTTAATGCCAGCACTCAGGAGGCAGAGGCAGGTGGGTCTCTGATTCAAGGCCAGCTTGCTCTACAGAGCAAGTTCCAGAACAGCCAGAGCTACACAGAGAAACCCTGTCTCAAAAAACAAAAACAAAGTTTTAATAATATATAAGCAATAATATTAATGAACATATGTATGTTTTGTAGACTAAATATTATTTATAAAACAATTTTCCCTTTAGGACAATAAACATGACAATTAGGCACAGAAGTAAAACAGAAAATTTAACTTCTCATTAAAATGTATTCTTTTTCTAGGCATGCAACACATGCCTGTAGTCTCAGGTACTCAGGAATACTTGATTTTAGTTTAAGACCAGCATGGAGAACATTAGTATGAACATCAGTCCTAAATTCTAAAAACTATATATATATATATTATTTAAAGGGGTTCATGGTGAAGCACACCTTTAATCCCAGCACTGGAGAGACAAAGGCAGGTAGTTCTCTGGGAATTCAAAGACAGCCTGGGCTACATAATAAGACTTAGATCAGCCAGTGCTACGGAATGATACCCTGTCTCAAATAAAATTATACATATGATTACCTATTATATACATATATTATATGTATATATTTACAATACATGTATTTGTTGTACATACATATATAGGCTACTGTTCCTATATAAAGCATAATATATAATACACATATAACATTTTTATTTTTTGAGATTATAATTTCATTATCCCCTTCCCTTTCCTCCATGTTATTTTAATAACAGAATGTATAATATACATATATATCTAAATAATATATACTAAAAATTATATATATGCGATTTTCTTAGGCAGCAAAGTTCATCACAGATATTGTGCCTTGTCCGTAATAAGCACAGTGGAGACATCCATGTGCTTACCACGCACAACTTTAAGCTTTATGGATATAAGAAAGTGTTTTACTCAAATAACAGTGTCTGTTATTTGATTTTCCCCTAGCATTTTGTTTCTTTAGAAAGCACATTGACTAAAGGAAATAGAAACACTGAGACAAATAGATATGTTCTCGTGGTCCCAGCTATCCTGGAGGCTAAAACAGGATTGTCTAAGCACAAGACATCAATCAGCCTGAGCAACAAAACCAGACCTCTGGCTCTACATCTTATTTCTTTCATACTTGTAAAGAGACAGGATTCTTTTAAAATTTGATGTTTATTCAGCAGAATGTGTATTTATCATCATGTAGGTGACCAGGCGCTCTCTATATTGTTTTCATTCCCATAGTAGTTCCTAGATTTCTTTTTTCTGGGGTTAATTAGCAAAAATAAAAAGGGTTACTAATAACATTTTTCAGTTTCAATGAATTTGTCTCACTGATGAAAATTTTTCTTTGAATAATTACATACATCACTGGCAGTAGACAGGAGGCTGTTGTATCATGAATACAGAGTCCTCACCTGTGGACTAATCTCAGCTTGCAGAAGTGACTTCTTCCTCAGAGGATTATATAAGTTAATGGTAGGGAAGCTGCTACCAACCAAATATGGCTTCCTTAGCTTTCTCTAGTATTTCTACGTGACATCTGTCTTCAATATGCTTCTGACTGAGATATGCACAGAGCAGCCAAGTAGATACCTCCAGAGCTGAAGCAAACCTCTTATTAAGTTAATTCATCTCCTCCAACTCTCTTTTCTTCCCTCTTCTTCCCTAGATTTAATGACACGGACTCCTTATGCAGGCGTGGCTGACCTAGAACTCACAGGAGATCCACCTGTCTGTGCTTCCCAGGTACTAGGGTTAAAACATATGCAAGACAACCAGACTAAGACACTTCAAAGCAAACATTTCAGGGTATCTCACACAGCTCCTTTCCCTCCAACTGTCTGTTTTTCCATCTTTCTGGTGGCTTACTATAATCTTATCAAGATACCCAGACATAATTGTCTCAATTTCTGGCTAACCAGTTTCAAAGTATCACTTCTTATTGCCACCATTACTGTCATTACTTTGATTCTTTTGTAGTGCTGGAGTCATAATCCACACCAGGTAAGACAAACAACCTACCCCAAGCACAAATTCTACTCATTCTACTCCACAAGGATTTCCTTATTTCCTATTCCAATGCCTTAGACTGGATTCTTCATTGTCTCTTACCTGGATTCTTACTCTCTTCAATCTTTATCCTCCATTCATTTATTTATACTATTGCCCAAATGAACTTTCCAATATGTAAACCTGGTGATTATGCTGAATTTTCCAATCTGAAATAATTTTCATGGCTCTGATCACCTAAAGAATTAATCTACTTACTTATTCAACAAGTACTGTTTCCAGTCGTGGTGGCATGCCTTTAATCCCAGCACATGAAGCAGAGGCATATGAACTGAACTCTGAAAGTTCCAGGTTAGCCTGGTATACAAAGAGTGTTCCAGGCCAACCAAGACTACAGAGTAAGAGCCTATCTAAAAACAACAACAACAAAAACAAACAAACCAACCCAGCCCCTACTTCCTCAAAAAACAAACAAACAAACAAACAAACAAACAAAAAACCCTGGCCAAATATTGGTATTCATAAAAATGGTATGACTTCATACACTGCATATGCATGAAATAAATAAAAACAGCACATCCAGAATATGGAGAGAGGTATATACAAAACAGTCCTCCAAATAAATACATGACTGCAAATCTAATAAGAGCAAACAACAAGCCACAGAAAGGGAAATACTATATACTGGGAAGTCACATTTTTTTCAGAGATTGGCACTTAAAGAATTAAGTAGAAGTGCTTAATAAAAAATGCAGTTTGGGAGTAGGAAGAACACATAAGCTATCTTGAGAGGGAAAGGAGCTCAGAGTGTGAGTAGACTGCAGGCAGCTTGGGGAGAACACAATGAGTGAGCAGAACAGCCAAAAGTATGGTTAGGGAGATAAAGGCTAGCTCATGTTTGGCGTATAAGTCACGGCATGGACTTGAGAGTTTTCAAGGGTTAAAGAAACTTTAACTCATACAGATCAACCGTATGAGTATATATACACTTTTCAAAGGTTCACTGTTTGTTAGTAGGGAATTGATTGTGGCTTGAATAGCCATGAGAAAGCCAGTCACAGGGTTATTACATTAGACCAGAAGAAATAGACTGGTGAGAAACAGGCTGTCTATATTTGCCACAGGGAAGGCATGTGCCTAGGTTATTTTCCATCATCAAGAAATTTCTGATCATAGGTTTTATCACAAAACTACATTTACAATGGTCTTTTACAATGTAGTTTCTGCCAAATACACTTGATATTTGACCTCATACAACCTCTCTGGTTATATGACTACATGGTAAATCATATTACATGGTCCCCAAAACAAAGATCCTTCCAATTTCTATCTCTATTTCATTTTAACCTCACCAAATGGATCACCATTCACTCTGGCAGTGAGGGTAAAGCTGTGTGAATTAAACTTGCGTCTTCTCTTTCTTATATAAATGAAGTACCAACTAAATTAGGAATAATATTCAATATAAATCTACAGAAATTCTATATGATTAACTACACATGATTCTGGCTATAGTGTACTATAATGTGATGCTATAATTATTCCCCATTTTATTACTCTGTGTAAAGATAAAACATGCTTAATTTTGTAGTGCTCAAATTCATTTATTTTTTCTTTTCCTCCCTCCTGCCTCATTTTGCTCATTGTATTTTACTTTTTTTTTTTTCTTATCTCAGATTTTCAATCTAACTCATGGCAATCCTCCTGCATCGGTTTCTGAGTGCTGGGATTAAAAGCAAGAACTATGCAGGATTGCACCATGACATGGCAATCCTCCTGCATCGGTTTCTGAGTGCTGGGATTAAAAGCAAGAACTACCACATCTAGCTTTATTTTTTAAGAGCAGGTACAAACAAAACAAACAAACCTAATAATACTTGTCATCAAAAGGTTTACAAGTAATTTAAGGCTAAATTTACAGAAGTTTCTAATTTTTTTTAGTTTAGTTTTTTGACCATTTCTCTAGGATGGTTAAAGTTAGATCTCTTTTACACCAGACTCTGCAGCAATATTACCTTCCTTCAGCGAATGATGAGTCTGCCTAGATCTGTCACCAACGCTTCCAGACTCCATGCTTAGTCACAACTTTTTAAAAGAAATTTGTGAAATTTATTAGCTGTCTATTTATCCCTTTCAAACAGAGATTACTGAAATCAAGCTGGTGAGATGACTCAGCAGTTAAAATGCTTGCAGCCTCATCTGATCTGAGTTCAAACCCTGGAACCCATGCATACAGTAGAAGGAAAGAACTGACTCAGGTTATCCTCTGATCACTATGCAGGATTGCACCATGACATGGCCCCCTGATACACACACACCACAGATAGACAGATGAATGAATGATTGATTGATTGATTGATTGATTGATTGATTGATTGATTGACTGAGAGAGAGAGAGGTTCAAAATATTCTTTGTGGCTTAATATCACTAACATTGTTATATCACAAAGTACTTAGAATCCTTTAGCGAATTCTGAGCTGAGCTAATAAGCTATTTACCTTAATTCTAAAGGAAGCACTATAGCTTCTTACATTATTTCTTTCTGCAATCATACCCCCCTTTTCAGAAAGCTCTCCTATGCTAATTGCTCTCTGCACTCTATCAGATTGGCTAGTAACAAAGCTTCATCAATAAACCTGTTGACTGCATCTGGTTCTCTTCAAGCCTTTGAGTCTGAGTCTATACCTTTGCTACTTTAACAAAGTCCAGGTGGTAGTAAAGAGGTGTTCCCTGCTGACTGCTTAGCTTTCTGTCTATCTCTGGGTTTATGAGCACAGTGCCTGAAATTAAAAGTATCAGAGCTGAGCAGGGTGGCAGCATCCCAGGACTCAGGAGGACAGCTAAACAAAATCACTGGTAGCTTAAGGCCAACCTGGGCTACCTATAAGACCTTGTCTCTACTACTAGTTCAGTATGACAAAAAAAACAAACAAACAAACAAACAAAAAAAACCTATGTGTCGTTACCACAGCAACCTAGGAGTATGGGATATTGCTACACTCAAATAGCTTCTAAATAAGCATGGGGCAATACGCTAACATTAAACCACAGTTCTATATGATTTTATGATATAGAGCTATAATAACAGTTATATCATATTACAAACTGTTAAAAGAGAGACTTCAAAGTTGCTATAAAAATGCCAAAGGCAGAAAAGAGCTTACACAGAACATAATTTGTTTAGGCCAAAGGAGCCCTTTGTGCACAATACCACATAGGATAGTTTAGGCCATAAAATACTGAATGAAGACCGTAATCCAAATGATATACTAAGCAAAAGCAAGAAAGAACTTTGTGTATGCGTTGCACTAAAACTATGGATGGATGGGCATAGCACATCTCCTGTTGCACGCACCCTGTTGCTCATCAAGTGACATGGATCCGAGCTGTTTGTTAACCACAGAAGAAGGAGAATCTGAAACAAAAATGAGATTTCAACTTAAAAGTAAGCAGCAGAAAACTGCACAGCAATGTCACGATAATCTCTAAGCTTAAGAAACAAATGTATAAGGGTGGGGAAGAGAAGTAAGTACTGTGCTGTTTTCTCCAAGCAATGAGTAAGCAGGGCCATGAGCTTAAGGTGTTATTCCAGGCAAGCATTTGGCAGTCTTGAGAATGAGTTGAGAAAATAATTATTTTACTTCCACGCACATAACTTTAATAAAATTCATCTAGCACCGATACATGGTGCTAGAGAGATAATTAAAAACAGGGCATTTCCTTTAACCAGAAGATGCTTTGCCCCTTTTACTCCCCCCGCCCCCCGCCAGCTCTAAGTCGGCTTTCATTTCATCCTGCGGTGGGAGAGTCAAGGCATGAAATGAGATGTTCACTAGACTTTGTGAGGGGCTATTTGCTCTACCATGAGCTGAACAAGGAGTCAGGATGTTTAACAACAGAAACTGGTTTGCAGAAAAATAGCCAATGAGTTAAATACCTTTAAAGAAACATGGAACTTTAAAAATTCTATGATATATAGTGCATAATGAAACTATATTCTCTGAAAGCTTAGGCTTCTTTACAGAGGTACCTGGTAGAAAAAGAAAAGCAAGAAGCTTAATGGTCTGTGTTTTCTATTTTCTACTTTGGCTTCAAATAGTACAACTTTACCCTGATCTTTTGGACACACTGAGTCTCTATGTGAGAATTTATTTCATTATTGGGTTCTAGTTTTTAGAAAACACTGTCATAAAGGACAATAGCATATTAAAATAGAAAGGGCATTTGTCTGGTGTTAGCAAGTCTTAATTCTGATAATCAGCAATGTTTTTAGTCAGATTCTTCTTTCTCCCTAGTCAGCACAGAAATGTAGCACCTTAACGAAAGTACCAGAGAATGTAAGTTACACATCCCTTGTCTTAAAAAAAAAAAAAACAAAAACAAACAAAAATGAAAATGCTACAAAATCCTATTTTTTAAAGTGCTGACATGACACGAGTGGAAAATCTCACAGCTGACCTGACAGAATGCAGTGAAAACATAGACACACTAAAAGTCCTGCATATCATTAACTTGAGGTTTGTATCAAATATACAGAAAGCAGAAAGGGCTATCCTGCTGAGTCCCTAGTACTCCCCCTGGACATCTTATTAGGTATAGGCAAATATTCCCATAAACCTGCTACTTCTGGTCTCAAGCATTTTTGGACAAAGGATACCTAACACAGAGAAGGCCCAGTGCCCCAAAGTAAAGCTACAGCAAAAGGAAATATGTGGATAACAAACACAGCTTTTCATCAAATGTAAAAATGATCCTAAATTTCTAAGATCTTTTAACCTAGTTCTTCATGAATGTTGATAAGGCACATCTGGCTGAGCTCCAGCTATGCTCATAATGACATTTCATTTCCCCAAACAGGTGGTACATAAAGATCATCCTTAGCTGAATAGCTAAGGGAAATTTCCCAATGAATCCTGGTTTCATACCAAATTTACAGTATTTGATTGTATTTGTAGTCTGAAGCCTGCTACTATTATTATTTCTATTCCTCAAGTCTAGTATCATACCAGTGTGCTCGGAGATTTGATAAGCCACGAAATTACTCTAAAGTCTGAAGCTTTTACTCATTTTTACCCACCATCTCTTCACCACAACCTATGGTTAGGAGTCTTTACTCCATAAGAAGGAAAGCAGAAATGAGAGTGTCTTTCTTAATCTATCACACCTTTCTTTTTAAAATGACTTCTCACTTAATCATTTTAGATCTAACATCACCACCTGCACTATTTTGAAAA
This sequence comes from Psammomys obesus, assembly GCF_907164565.1. Classification (NCBI taxonomy): domain Eukaryota; kingdom Metazoa; phylum Chordata; class Mammalia; order Rodentia; family Muridae; genus Psammomys; species Psammomys obesus. The sequence continues at coordinate 5,046,003 of NW_026596057.1, read as the reverse complement.
ACAGGCAATTTAGTCTTCAGAAGTTACACTTTTCAAAGCAAAAACAGAAACAATTAAATAAACAATGGGAAAGCCTCCTGATGAGTCCTTTATAAAATACAGTTTGTCCCTCTGGACTTGCTACACATCTCCCTATGTACTCCTTTTATAATTAAAAGCTCCAAGACAACTCTAAAGTCACTAAGAAATGCAGTTCACAAATATTTGTTTTTTGGTTATGAAATGCATAAATCTTGAAGTAAAATGTATCTTATCCTAAGTATCACTAAAAACACACTAATAAAGATCTTCAATGCTATAATCTCCACCAAATTGTACTTCAGTCTTAACAGTATTTAAAATAATAAAGCTTGCCAGGCACGGTGGCTGTAATCCCAGAACTTGAGGAGGCAGAGGCAGGCGGATCTCTGTGAGTTTGAGGCCAGCTTGGTCCACAAAGTGAGTCCAGGAGAGCCAAGGCTACAGTGAGAAACCCTATCCCAATCAATCAATCAATCAATCAATAAGCAAGCAAGCTTAAATTAAATCAATCATGGAACTCCATTTTAATGAAAACATTTCATTGTACTGTTTTAGCTTGTCACAATTGTGTACTTCTAAGAATTACTTGTTATTCTAACATCTTTAATATTTTTCAAGTTATCTTTTTATTTACTTTGTGTGCTTGTCTACTGTGTGAACATGCACATGCTAAGCTGGCTCACACACGGAAGTTAGAACAACTTGTGGGAGTCAGTTCTCTCCACAATGTGGGTCCTGAAGATGGAACTCTAGTGGACATTGATCCACTGAGCTATCTCACTGGCCCAACATCTTTTAAAGGGTAATATTTATGACTCTTGCCTACCGCATTCAAATAATCTTGGGAATACGCAAACCTTTTAGAATTATTATTTTCTTCTAACATAAATATGTTTAGTAGCATGCTTTTCTGCTGCTAGGTGTTCATAAATGCCTATAACTCCCAGTACAGAAATATTTCCAAATATTAACACAGTAATCATCAGAATAGCAAATAACAAGTCATTGTTCCAACTGTTCAAATACTCTACTCCATGTTTCTATGAAACATTTAAAAAGGCGTTACCACAAATTAAAAACCAGAATACATGGTCTACTACTAAAAGCAGTTTGGTAAGTCAACAACACTTAAAATACTTAAAATTGTATTATTGTAAAGGTAGAGATTAATGTTAACTGTTGCTCTCCTTGTGGAGCTCCTGCTCCCTCCAGATCTTTCTATCTCCCCCTTCTTCCATAAAATTGCCTGCACTCTGCCCAAAGTTTGGCTATGAGTCTCAGCATCTGCTTCAATAACCTGGGTAGAGTCTTTCAGAGGTTCTCTGTGGAAGGCTCCTGTCCTATTCCTTGTCTTTTCCTACTTCCAATGTCTATCCTGTTTGCCCTTTTGAATGAGGTTACAGCCACTTCCCTAGGGTCCTCCTTGTTTAGCTTCTTTAGGAGTACAGATTTTAGTATGTTTATCCTATATTATATGGCTAATATCCACTTATAAGTACATATCATGTGTGTCTTTCTGCTTCTGGGTTACCTCACTCACGATGACCTTTTCTAGTTCTATCCATTTACATGCAAATTTTATGATTTGTTTTAATAGCTTAGTAGTATTTCACTGTGTAAATGTGTCACAGTTTCTTTATCCATTCTTTGGTTTAAGGACTTCTGGGTTGTTTCCAGATTCTGGTTATCATGAATAAAGTTGCTATGAACATAGTTGAGCAAACGTCCTTGTTGTATGGTTGGGCATCTTTCAGATATATGCCCAGGAGTTGTATAGTTGGATCTTGAGGTAGCACTATTCCTATAGAATCTGATGTACCAACCAAGAACCATGCATAAAGAGACCCCTGCTTGGATATAGCTAATAGGCAGCTGTCTCCATTTGGGTTCCCTAGTAAGGGGCGCAGGGACTGTCTCTGATATGGACTCTGTTGATCACTTCCCCCTAGGCAGCCCTGATGAGACTTGATAGGAAGGCTCCCCCTTTCAGTGGACTAGGGGAAGGGAATAGGGGGAAAAAGGGAGGGTGGGTGGGACTGGGAGAAGACAAGGGAGGGAGATACTATTGGGATGTAAAGTGAAAAAATTTTAAAATGCAAATTTAAATAAAAAAAAAAGAAATGTTAAACAATAGTTCATTCAATACTAAGCTCTATGTATATTGTAGTCATTTACTCTATTTCTCCCAAATTTTCAGTTTGGTATTAAGTAAATCCTTCAGTCCTTTAACACCAGAACTTTTTCAATTGCAGATAAAACAAAAAGTAACTGGGCACAGTGGTGCATGTCTGTAATCCCAGGACTCTGGGAGGCAAAGGCATAGAGATCACTGTGAGTTCAAGGCCAGTGTGGTCTACAAAGTAAGTGCAGGACAGCCAAGGCTATACAGAGAAATCCTGTCTCGGAAAAAAAAACAAAAACAAAAACAACCAACCCAACCAACCAACCAACCAAACCAGAAACTCAAAAAATTATAATCTAACATATAAAAGACTTCTTCAGCTGTATTTCTTGGGTTTGAATGGCTTTTTACTCTCTAATATGTAATTCTGAGCAATTTATTTTAATTGTCTAAAGTCTCATTTCTACGTCTATAAAAAGGGATGCAGTATTCTTTTGAGGATTTAATGAGATGATCCCGGGAAGCTACATACATATAGAAAAGTCAGTTCATGCAATCACTACCTCCCTGCTTTTCAGAGATATGGTCTTGACTGAAAAAGAATGATGCAAAATTTTCCTCAAACTATGGGGTATATACTCATTTAACTACAGATTAAAATGCTAAGATTCACTACTGTTTTCTTTAGGACTCTTAACAATTAAGGTAATTTACAAAGGGTTGCAGAACTGAGTATCATGTCTGATTTATTAATTATGTACACAGGCTAAAACATGAACTAGTGCATCCATCTCAGATGGATCAGAGCACTGTGGAGAAGCAGATAGTAAATAGAGCCTGCCTGCACAGGATAGGATAAATGCTGATTTTTTCCAATATGGCTCAGTTTTGAAAAGCCCTTTTTCAAAAATAATCATCAATGTTTTACACCCTTTTGGGGTATAAAAGTTATTTTTTTTTCCAATTGGCAAAACCGTGCCATAAAGTGAAAAAACAGTTCCTACCTGACCCTCTCTAGGCTGGCTCCATGCTCCAGTGGGGCTCTGTGGTGGTTGGGCCAGTACCAGTAGTTGTCACTCTGAGCAGGAGCCAGCAACCCATGACTTCAGGGGACCTGAAACGGAAAAAAAAAAGACCTCGGCTTTAAATCAGTCATATAATGAATGCCGTTGTTGCAGCTATTCAGGGCATTCTTTTAATAAATGCACAAACAGCTCATTCAGAATCCTCAAGGCTGTCTACCTTAAATGGTCTTGGTTTGAAGACATTTTGAAGAAGTAAAATAGACCATAAATAAGATGGTATTCTCTCACACTGTCATTACTGGTAAGTACAGTCTGGCTCCTTCCCATCTGATCCTACTAAAACTAAATTATTATTTCTGCAAAGTGAGTTGTTGTTAACTTTCATATAGAAACTAGATATTGTTGATTCATTCTATACTTAGCCTTTCACAGAATTCTCCTGAGTCCTATGTTTTAAAAAGAGAAAAAAAAAATATCTGTCAGACAATGGAAAAATTCAGAAGCTTTATACACTTTTACAATTTCTTCATTCTAAACCATGTATCTTTTGAATATCTTATAGCTAAGAAATGTAAATAATGGGGCTGGAAAGATGGCTCAATGGTTAAAGAGCACTGTTTGCTCTTCCAAAGGTCCTGCATTCAATTCCCAGCAACCACATGCCGGCTCATCACCATCTATAATGAGATCTAGTGCCTTATTCTAGTGTGTGTACACATACATGCAGGTGGAGTACTGTATAAATAATAAATAAATCTTAAAAAAGAAATTTAAATAAGTGGAAAGACAATGGAAGTACCTTTTGTTGGTTGTATCATAACTTATTTTAAATAGATGGTACTTGTTTAAGTATGGGCACACATACCATAGCGCACAGAAGGTCAGAGGAAAATTTTCAGGAGTCAGCTTTTCCTTTCTACAGTGGGGTCTAGGAATTAAACCCAGGTTATCAGGCTTTTGTGGCCAGCTCCTTTACCCACTGGCCCCTCTACCTTCTTTACCTGTTAGCCCCTCATAATTTATTGATAGGCAAAACACATCAAAAAAATATACCTTTTATATATAAGAAACTAACAGACTAAAATAAAATATACTAATTTTGGTACCTTTGTCAAAACAGAACAAGCCTTGGGTTTTATGACTTTTATAAGCTTCATGTTATACTTCACTTTCTGACTCTTGGCTTTGGCCCTCAACATTTTCTGCTCCTCAATAAAGGAAAGCACACTCGATCTGTAATACAGCAGGCATACTGAACCACTACAGGTTCTTTTCTTTTAGACAATCTGATGAGGACTTAGGTCCCACAACACACATGCCTTGAACTTCACCTGGATACAGATCATGTGCACCCCTTCGTGCTTTCCTGACCTTCCCAGTATAGAGGAAAGCAATCATCACTAGGGGTTAGGAGAGCCCAGCACTGTTAGAGGCTGTATTGTAGCAAAGCTTATGATTGTATGTCAAATGCTGGAAGGACCATTCTGCGTTTCCCTAAGCACTGTCCCCAGAAAACAAAAAGTAAAGCTAATTTTGGTACTTTCTATCCTGATTGTAGTAACATCTATTATGAGAAAAATGGATCAATTACTGTTAATACAAACAAAATTGTATGTATAAGAGCTTTTAGAAATTTCTGTTTATCTTAAATGTGTATGAGTATTTTGTATGCATGTATTTATGTGAACCACATGCATACCTGGTACCTGCAAAGGCCAGAAGAGGATGTTGGACCCCCAAGAACTGGAGTTATAGACTGCTTTTAGCCACAGTATGGATGCTTGGAATTGAACCTAGCTCCTCTGCATGAGCAGCCAGTTTTTAAACCACTGATCCATCTCTCCAGGCCCTATGATAAGGTCTTAATAATTGTTTGTTAATTAAAATTATCTTTTTGCTAAATTTAAAATTTTCCCTTCTATATTTTTATAACATATATATTCTGAAATAATGAATTCTGCATTAAGCCAACTCATCTTTCCTCATAAGCAAAGCTTAATAGACAAAAACAAAAAACAAAAAACAAAAAACAAAAAACAACAACAACAACAGACATTAGCTGTCCTTCATGAACAGTTTCTAAGGCTCTTAGTTACTATAACATCTCTAGAACATGTAAGCACAGAGGAGACAAAAGCAGTACTAGCAAATGAACAGCAGGTATACTACAGACTCAGGTTTACTGGTAAGGAGGGAGCAGCTTCATTGGAAGAGTGCTTGCTTATATACACATGAAGGACTGGATTCAGTCTCCAGCACTATAGAAATTGGGTATGGTGGCAGCATTTTGGGAGCAGACACAGAATTAGAAGTCCAAAGTTATCCTTGGCTACACAGAGAATTTGAGGACCTCCTGAGTAACAGACCATTACCTAAGAATAAAACAAACAAACAAACAAACAAACAAACAAAAAAACTGACCAGAGCACCTTACATAAATGCTATGACAAAAACATAAACTATTTCACTTTTAGGTGAGGAGATCACTGTACAGAGTGAAAGCACTGAGGGCTTCAAATATTGGACCATGTGTACAGCCTTAGAGGTCTAACACATTGTTTAATAAGAAAGAAAAGGGAATGTTTCTTTTCTTTTTTTTTTTTTTAAGGAATGTTTCTTAATTTCACAATTACCACCAGCAGGAAATCGGCTTCTGAACTAAATACAACTTAATTAGAATGATACTGAGGGATGGGAGAATAGCATCCTATTATTTTACAAAACACATGTAATCACTTTACTTATTTTTCTGAGGCAGGGTATCACTGTGTGACACTGGTTTGCCTACAAAGTACTATGTAGACTAGGCTGGCCTTGAACTTAGAAAGATCCCCTTGCCTCTGCATCCTGAGTGTTGGGTTTAAAGGTGTGCACCACACACCTGGCACAATTGTCAATTTTTCACTAAAAACAAAACAAAACAAAACAAAAAAACCTGCTTCAATTTTCAAATTTTTGGAACTTCATATGAAAGGCTATAAGCCTCAACTTACTTTTCTAACACTCCCAATGTACACTTTCATCCTCATATAGTTTTGCTTTCTACCAAAATTCACTTTAATACTTGACCTGTTACTGATAAATTTTGGTATCTTAAAAATATCTATGTCTATAAGGTGCTGGCAAGATGGCCCAGCAGCTAAAAGTGACTGCCTCCAAGCCTAGCACTCTTAGTTCAGCCCTCAGAATCTACACAGTGGAAAGACAGAACTGATGCTCACATCTATCAGGACTTTTATTTTCCTTTTTATTGGTTTCTGTGTCTCATTATTTCTTTTTTGCTTTAAAAACATTTTGGGCTATCGTACTGTATATAGCACGAATTTATTGTAAATTTTTATTAATATATACCATTATTTCCATGTTAATTATTAGTTTTAAGTACATGAAAATATCTACACAGCAAAAAAAACAAAGGCATTTTTACCTGACTTTCTTTCTATTAATATCGCATGGAACAGTAACAAATCAAGTCCCAAATTTGTTCTAAAGACATTATATTAAAAAGGCTCAAACTTATTATATATTACCACAACGTTATGGTTACCATTGCCAGAACAGATATTTTTGAAATAAAAGTTGACATAGTCTACTCATAAACAGTACAAATTCTACCCATAAACAGATTAATTCCAAGTAATTAAATCAGAGTTTTCAAAGTAATTAGCACCCAAACTACTCTTTAGGGTGAGCAAAGCAAAATATATTAAGTATTGTAAGTTCATTAATGTAAGAATATGGACACATTCTTCTTCCTTGATGAACATTTTAACACCTACTGTATTACCTATACAATAAGATATATAGTACCTTGCTATATCTTTTATTATTCTCAAGGGATAGTAATAGAATTGGAGTGTTAACAATTCAAGTGCTACTGACTGCTACTGTATATAGTATCAGAATCTGACAGCATAAGAACAGAAAACAGACCATAAAGTACTTTTGCTGCCCTACATACGAAAATTTTTAGTAGTGATAAGTAAGAAAATACTAAAAAAAAAAAAATCAAATAATAACAGAAGGAAATGATTGATTGTGCATGCTAATATGGCCAAATAATTACTAAGTCTATGTAAAAATATTGGTTAACTACATACACACCCAAACAAAAAAAGAGCCAAGAGTCTATAAGCATAGGTTCATTTTGGCACACAGGAAATTTCTACAAAAAGCTCAAAGCAGGCATGAAATCCAGTGGGTTTATTAGAAAGTAGTTCAACAGCTTTAAAAGTAATAAAGATCTTCCCCTTTACAAATAGTTTTCCAGCAAAATAAAGACTTGTTGTATATTCGTATCTCAGGGAAAATGTTTCCGTCAATTGTCCCTGCTAGCAGCAGATATTGAACACCATTATATTTGCCAGGAAGAAAAGGAAAAGCTTCAAGCACATTAGTTCCCCAGCTGAATGGGAGGAGAGACACTGGACTACACATAGCAGTGTTAGAAAACAACTGTAGAAACTGCTTAAGCACACTTGACATCAATAACCTGAAGCTCGAGGGTCCCGTGAAGAGCCCTCGTGAGGAGACTGCTCGGAAGTGGAAGGCTGACGCTGGGCCTGTGCTAGCTCTTGCTGCCTCTGCTGCTCAGCCTTCTTAAGCCTCAGCTGCTGCAGGCGCTTACGGAGCAAAGCTATCTCAGGCCCCCTTAAAAACTCTGACACAGACAAGAAAAGAAAGAAGAAAGTAACACAAGAAAAAAATAGTATAAAGTTGATTATACAGTTAAAAGGGAAATTTTTAATAAGACATGCCTCAAAGAGGAATACTCAAAACAACTTATTGATAAAAACAGTCATTAAATTATAAAACAGATTATATACATACAAGCAAATGTTTCTCTTTAATTACGATGAATTAGACACATGATTTCTACAAATATAAATAATCAAATTAATGAAGATGAGACCCTGCATAAGCAAAGCACGATCTCGTTTTACGATACTTTATATTACGGTACTAGGGATTGAATATGGACCTGGACACATATTTGATCACTGCACTCACTACAAACTCAGCCCATCGATTCCAAGTTAAACATGCAATCAGTCACCATTTTCCTCTCTTCGTATAGAAAAGTAACACTGAAATAACAGCTATAAAAATTAATTCAAATAATCTTAACAAAAATGTAAGTTACTTTACTAATTCAATCAAGTAACAATTAAAATTAAAATTCAATATAATAGTTATATATTTGAAAACAGAACTCATTAAAGTTTTTAAAAATGAAAGTTGTTCATTAAAAAAAGTTCCTTTTAATGTCAGAACTGTCATTTATCTTTTCTACTTTGGTTCAAAAAGATTTATATAATATTTTCTTAATCTTTCTGAGGATATGACCCAGGTGAAAAGAAAAATTACATAAAATTCTGCAAAGAGGTAGTTATACATCTAGTACATATAAGGCTTCAGGGACAAGAAAACATTTAAGCAAAATAATCCTTATCCCTATGGAGTTTCCATTCTGAGGGAAAATAGACATCTGTGAATACACACACATTCACAGGTCTATGCATGTCTGTGTCCCCCGGGGGAACCACTACAATTAAACTAGTATGGAAGGCCTGCAAGGAAGATGAAAGGAACAGTGTATTGTGAGCAGTCCTTAGGAAAGTCTTCTAAGGTGCTAGTTAATCACGGGCATCAAAGAAAGACATGAGGAAGAACGCTACGTGCTATCATGAAGAAGCCTTTCCAGGAGGAGAAATGGGTAAGGGAAATGCTCAGGGGAAACGTGGGAGACCTGAGAGATAAAGGCAGCATATTTGCTCATGTCCAGACACAGAATAGAGAAGGCACAGGCACGAGGGAAAGAGGCTGTTGTTTGCTACCGTGAAGAATAAAGAAAGAGCAAGTCATTCTGGAAAGAACTGACGGCTGTCCAAGTGGAGAAATTAGCCAGAGACTGAATACAAGAGTCAAGGATTCCTCACAGAAATCTGGAATTTGGATGAAATTCTGTATTTCACTTGTGGTGAAACTTTATGGCTCCTGATGACAGGTAAGAACTGAGCCCTGGGGAACTTCAGTGTTAAGAGGAAAAACAGAAGCCTGGAACAGGGTAGGCACAACTGACTGACCAGAGTATTGCAGATAAAGTGATACAAGTATGTCCATAGGCTGAAACCAGCCAAAGGATGGAGCCAGCCAGGGCATTTCATGTTCTAAAACACTCCTGAAAAGGATACTGGCAGGGACTTCACAGCTGCATTTTGTATTGTGTAAGTAAATGACTACACTGATGAAAGCTGTTACTAATATAAGCCAGAACCAGACTACAGCAGGTGGAAAAGTGGCGACCATGAAGTTGAAAAAGATAGATATACACTCTGCAGAAGTATTGAATGTTAGTAGAGGGGAGAAAGTTAGATGATGGTGAGGAAGAAAAATCAAAGGAAACTCTGTGTGTTTTACCTGTGGAGAAGAATGTCCATACTGCTAAAATGTTTAATTGAGGAGAAGGAAAAGATTATACCATGACTAGAAGTAGGTGAATGTTGGATAGGTATTACTGAACACACCAAAGACATGGAGAAAAATTAGTTTTGGAGAGGAATACAAACTGCATCAGAGGCAAAGAATATGCGGAGGATGCTTTCAGTGGCAAATTTCACAATGGACAAACACATAATTCCTCTTAGTAAATTACTTATGCAAATCCACTCACAGCAAATTACACTTCAGCCTCTCATGCAAATTTTTTTGTTATTTAGGGAACCAAGGATGCTAGAGTCATTAATCCCTTATTAATGTGGCCTCTGATATAAAGAATTGCCTTGAACCAGCTAATTTAGAGTTAATGAACGATTTCTTGTGAATGAGGTAACCCAGACCCAGAAACACAGATACTAGGTATGCATTCACGTGTATGTGGATATTAGCTGTTAAGTCAATGATAAGCAAGCTACAATCAATAGAATCACAGAGGTTAGGTATATAATATGGAACTAGAAGGCATACGTAGATCTTCCGAGGAAAGAAAAATAGAACACACAGCTATGGATGAAGAGGAGGATCAAGCAAGGACGGGGAGAGAAGAGGAGAATAAGGGGAAGAATATGGGGAGAGACAACTAAAACTTAGGGCTACTTAAGTGGTAGTATGGAAAAATAATATAGCAGAAGCTTCCTAAAACATATACATACATATATGAAGACAATCTAAATAAAATTACCAAATAATAGAGGAGACAGAGCCCCTAATACACAATTCTCAACAAATGAAGTTTCCAGTACTGGGATTGGGTTATATCTAATTGAGTTGCTGGCCAAAGGGGTTCCATGTGAACCTCCATACAACCAACGCTGTTGCAAAGACTATAGGTTGCTTTCCACAAACCGATGGCAAAGCCCTATGCTGAAAAACCTACATAACATTTTGAACACAGAGAATTCAGGCTGGTGCCTACTTAGAGCCTTCCCCCCTACTGGTTAGTGTTCTTGATACTGGAAGTATCAAGAACAGTCGACATGGCACTGAAGGAGAAACAACAGCAACCCAGCTAAAAACTCTTTGATCTACAATGGTGTCCTGCCTGCAAGATATGCCGGTGTAAAGGTGGCACAAAGTTGGCAGGAGTAACCAATCAATATCAGATCTGACATAAGGCCCACTCCGCGAGATGGAACCCACACCCAGGTTGCTTGGCTGGCCAACAACCTGAGAGCAGACAGCTCAAGGGCCTATGGGAGACCAACTACTACCATTCTACTAAAGGCGTGTAGCAATAAATGACTCCTAGATCAGTGCTGGCTCAGCGATCATCAGAGAAGCTTCTTCCTGCAGCAGATGGGAACAAGTACAGAGACCCACAGTCAGACAATATGCAGAAAGTCAAGACACCTCAGAATACTTAACCCTAAATCCTTCACATGAGGGCTCAGGGCAACCTCTGGAAGAGGAGGCAGAAAGAGCCTAAGAGCCAGAGTGGTAGAGAACACCAAAGAAACACACCTTCTAAAGAAAACAGGACTGACAAACATAGGAACTCCCAGAGACTAAGACAGGACCTACACTGGTCTACCCCAGGGCTGAAAGGAGAAGTGGGCACATGCCTCATCCCCACCCCTGAAGCTATCTCCAATTGATAATTGCAAATGAAAACTTAGTTTTCCTCAAGGGAGTCTCACTGGGAAAACAAACTACTCTTAAGAGTAGGCTGCATGCCCAGCTGTAGATGGCCAACAGAAAATGAAGTCAGTGACATCTTTGCAGTTTCTCTCATAATGTTGATGTCAGGACTTTTTTTTTCCTTCCTTCCTTCTTTCTTTTTTTTTATTTTTTTATTTTTATCTTTGTTTCTTTGTTTCTATTTTTTACCCTACAGTTCCTTTGTTTTATATATTATGGTTACCAATTTTGCATTTTTATGGGATTACTGAGTGTGTGAACAAGTGGGTTTTGTGCCTATATTCCCTGTGCCTTTTCTTGGGTTCTTTTCCTTCAGTTTGTTTGTTTTATACTATTCCAATTTGCTTGTTTTTGTTTTTTATTATATTTTACTATTATCTTTTAGATGCTTGTTTGTTTTCTAACAAAAAGGGGGTAGATCTGGATGGGAGGGGAGGTAGAGAAGAACTAGAAGAGATCAACTAAGGAGAACCAAAATCAGGATGTATTGTATGAAAAACCAACCAAACAAAAACCCCATTTTCAATAAAAGTAAAAGAGTTAGTGAGCAATCTAAGTATCATCAATAACCTTCCCCTGTTAGTTCTTCCTAGAAAACCTACTGGAATCAAGGAGGACAAACACTGTTAAACAATGGCTTTTAAAACACTCCATATTTTAGTACCCTATATTTTAGTCAATATAATACTAATGCCTTCAACACCATTAAATATGATTATATAGTCATAAGGTTTGTCATTTACACTAAAAAGAACGCTAACATAGTCAGAGTACATAGTGGTCAAAGAAGAGGGAGAAACAAGGGTAAAGGGTAAGAACGAGGAGGAAGAGAGAGAAGGGAAAGAGATTGAGGTCTGGAGCCATTTGGTGATATGGAAAACAGTAGCAGATGTAGGTAAATGCATTAACGTTCTATGACCCAGGACAGCAAGGTTTAGTTATCTTGATCTTATGTACTCCATTTGGTGAAGGGTATTTAAAGAATACTCTGTCAAATTTTAAGTAAGGTTGTTTTTCCCATCTTAGATTAATTTACAAGGGGAAAAAAAAAAAGTCATCCCAAGGCTAAGTAATATTGCATTAAAATGAGGACAGGAACTCCACAAGGAGAGCAACAGAACCAAAAAATCTGAGCACAGGGGTCTTTCCTGAGACTGATATTCCAACCAAGGACTATGCATGGAGATAACCTAAGACCCCTACACAGATGTAGCCCATGGCAGTTCAGTATCCAAGTGGGTTCCATTGTAACAGGAACAGGGACTGTCTCTGACATGAACTGATTAGTCTGCTCTTTAATTACCTCCCCCTGAGCGGGAAGCAGCATTACCAGGCCACAGAAGAAGAAAACACAGCCACTCCTGATGAGACCTAATTGACTAGGATCAGAAGGAAGGAAAAGAAGACCTCCCCTATCAGTGGACTTGGGGAGGGGCATGCATTCAGAGGGTGGAGAAAGGGAGGGATTGGGACGGGAGGAGGGAAAGAACCACAGGGGTGATATAAAGTGAATAAAGTGTAATTAATAAGGAAAAAAATTGTCAACAGATAATTTGCTTAATCTGATGATTAAGTAAATTCCACTTACCAGCTTGGAATATTACAGCAGAGCTATACAGACTCATATTATATCCTATTAAAAATATGTAAGTATATATAATTTATAAATGCAAATAAATGTTTGGAGAATTAGTTTTTCTTAACATAAAACTAAATTAAAAGGTAATACAATAAATATTTTGGTTTAAATGTTTACAATCAAACAGTCAGCAAACCCCTGAGCACTACTATAGGAAATCTCACGTGAAAACTGCTAATTCTAGTCTCATTTCCTTCTCAAAGGTTCCTTGCTATTCTCCCTAACTGGATTAACTTCATTAAGACAGAAGAAAAAGACAAACACTGACAGTTGAGCCAAGAAAGGGCTACCTAGTTCTCACTTCACCCCACACCTTCAGGTCATCCTGAACAATGGATTATGTTCCTATCTAATTCAGGGGAATTTTATTTGTTGGCTCTCAGTTTTTCTTCCAATTCCAATTGCTTCCTGTCTTGGGTCTGGCATGATCCTATTTCAAGGAGCTACCACATAACTATTATTCAGGCTTTGAAGTTTTTGCCTTACTGTAACCGTATAGCTCAGTAACTTAGCAGTGAGGTTTCTATAAAGCTAAATATAGTGTGATGATTGTAAGAACTCACATACAGACTTTACTAGCCACTTATCTTCTGATAATGGAATTCATGCAGTCTGAGTGATCTCTTTAACTGGAAGTGACTCCAGTCTCAAGAGAATCTCCGCTCCAAACTGAATTTTGTATGCACTGAAATCACCATTTAATCCAAGATTACTACATTCTCTAATCATAGTTTTAAAGGGGTTCTGAGTGAAAAAAAAAAAAAAAAATAACCAAAGGAAGAAAAGAAGAAAAACAAACTGCAAATACTCTCTTGCCCTAAGCTTTCTAACATGGAAAATATTTACAAATGATGCAGAAAATGCAAACATACCCAAGTCTAGCCTAGGAAACACTCAGCTTCAGCAAAGTTATTTTGGCAAAGAGGAGACATCCAAGCATCGCCGAGAGAGACTGTAATGTTCTGTACTTACGCTGGAATACTTAAATTTTAAACTGATAAGCAGTTTCCTCAGTTTGGCACACAGATATATTTTTTAAAAAATGGCACACAGATGTATTTGGCAAACATGTATTTTTTTAAATATGTAATTTTATAAACACATTTTTAAAAAAGTCTTGATAAATGATCCATAGAAGAATGTGTAGAGAATCACAATGTCTGAGCTACAAACACAGGAAATGGTTTCAAGGATTCTGATATAGCAATTAAAATAAAATTCAAGAATGTACGGGATGAAGAAGCACCAACATAAGGAAAGGTTCACCACCAACTTAAAATTCCACTTGAGTCTTCCATGTACTTCTAATTCTGCTCTGAAAAACAAAGCCCATTTCAGTGTGCTCCAGAGACACTGTCCTCACCATGGATCTCGTATCACTCCATCACTTGTGCCTCATCTGATTTTTTTTCTCCCTCATCTGATTTTTATCCAGCCAGGTTCTAGCTATCCTGGTTTGTTCATTTATCTTTATAACAAGAGTTTAGAAACAATTCTATAAGCTATCTTAAAATATTTTTATAACAAGGCAAAAAATATATATATTTAGCCTTATACAGCCTACAACTGTAGAGCAAAAACATGGACCCCAAATGATAGGACTGGTAAACTAAACAGATTGTTTCCTACATGTGGTTAACTGTGGAGATCTTGTTGGGTAGTGGTGAATGGCTATCATTTCAGCACTTGGGAGCAAATGCAGGAGAACCCAGAGTTCAAAGCTAGCTAGGGTATGAGATATTATCTCAAAAGACTCTCCTCAAAGAGAATAGTTTATCAGACATACCAAAAGCTAATAGTCAGGGAGAGTGGGCTACACAGGTAATCACAGCTCTCCAGATGCTCATACAGGAGGATTCAAAGTGTAAGGACCTCTTTCCTTAAAAAAAAACAAAAAAAACAAAAAAACAAAAACAGCTAATGAAGTAGGGTTAAAATTCTAAAGACTAAAATATAAACATATGCCACCTTAAAAACAATTTGATGTTTTATAATATTCTTACTGCATTCTTAGAGACTGTTGGTGGGGGTGGAGGTGGGGTTAGATAGTCTTATTACAGACTCAATAGGCAATGAATGTCCTATCTTTTTGAAAACAGCCTAGTAAAAAGAAGTCACAAACGAATTAATCAAAATGAAAAAAGTCTTTGTGTTTAATAGGTACTTTTATAAAGCAAACAAGGTTTTATTTAAAAAATGCAACTTTTTAGGAAAAGTGGAAAAGAAAGGGGACTCTAAGATAATTATGGGGCCACTTGGGAAGTATTTAAGCTGAAGATCTTCCTAATTAAAAAATAAAAAAAACAGAACTTAAGAGTTAAAAACAGGGCTGGAGAGATGGCTCATAGGTTAAGAGCACTGGCTGCTCTTCCGAAGGTCCTGAGTTCAATTCCCAGCAACCACATGGTGGCTTACAACCATCTATAATGAGATCTGGTGCCCTCTTCTGGCGTGCAGGTGTACATGCAGGCAGAACACTATATACATAATAAATAAATAAATCTTAAAAAAAAAAAAGAGTTAAAAACAAAGAAAGTGGCAAAAAGAGTCTGGCACAATAAAGGACTAAGGAGATCACTGCTCCTAGAACATGATGATGATCTGGGGATAGAAAGAGTGCAAAGAAGCTCTTTACGAAAGCCAGGTCGTCTAAGTTCTCAGAAGTCTACAGCAAGGAGTTTCAAGTATTATCTTTTGTGGCTCTATTTCTACTTAAAATTAGCTTTCACAGAGTGGTATAAACAGCCAAACTGTCAAATAAACACCAATTGTAAATGCTTACTGTGGCCTCTTTATGAAGAATAACTTATAAGGGAACAAGAATAGGTGCATGGATATCAACTATGAAATAGGAATGACAGAAAATGGAACGAGGTAGAATGTAATTTAGACACAGTAGCAATAAGACTGGTTGATGAATTGAGTATGAGATAAAATAAAAATCAAAGAACATATTTTGTATTTTGTATCATGGGTTATTAAAATTAAGGCATAAAAGGACTAAAGTACAGGCTGGTGAGATGGCTCAGGTTTGGGCATTTTCTGCCAAGTGTGACAACTTCTGGGACCTACATAGTGGAAAAAGAGAACAGACTCATGACAGTCGTCCTCAGGTCTACACCCCACCCCCAACCCCACCCACACATCAAAGTTTTTGAAAAGCTTAAAAGAAAAGGACTAAGGTGAAACAAAGGGATGGGAAGGACTGGAGGTTGTATTACATTTTACTTTGAGCATATTATTAAATTTAACATCATTGAAAACAACCAAGATGGAGTCACAAATAATAATTAGCAAAATAATATGAAACTTGGGCTGTAAGATAAGACTTAAATGTACCTTTGGGAGTCACATTAGAGAAAAATCCAGATAGATAAAGTTTATGTAGAAAAGACAAGAGAGTCTCCTAAGAGATTCAACCACAATACTCAATCAAAAGTAGATAGAACAAGAAAAACTAACAATGACTACTAGAAACTAAGCCATGATGGATAAGAACAAACAGGTAAGTATGGCATAAATGCCAAGAAAGGGAAGAAGGGAAAAACTATGTGAATGCAATTGAGTCCACAAATCTACTGAGGTACTAATATTCTCACGATTGGCAAGATGGCACTCACTGGTAACTTTGACAAATTTTCTACAGGAAAAGGAGGCAGAAAAGCAAATTTCAGCTGGGTCATGAATAAATGGCGGTGGAGGTGAAAATGGAGTTGTAGAGAGCTGAGGAAGAGACGTAGAGCAGCCTTACTTGGAGGAATGTGGACTGATCAAGAGAGGCTTTCTTTCTTTCTTAAGAGGTAACAGTATGTTTGAGGCTAAATGGAAAAATCCAGGAGAAAAGGCAATAATGTGAAAAGTGTAGTCCTTTGGAAGGCACTGGAACAGGAGTGCAGTCCCTGGGAAGCTGGGAAGGCCTGGTTCGAACTGCTCCAGCCAGGTATGCTAAGAGACACGTTTCTTCTAGACAAGCAGTATGTGGGGTTTAGCAAGTTGCAATGGTCAAGAAAATGAGTGCTTTGCTCTTCACTGTGAAGAAGTTCGCAGCTTATGGAGGGGATCAGGATAAACCAGAGTACTTTAAAAGTCAGCAAGGCTTAAACAAACATCCTTAGAGTTGGACAGTAAAGGCAGCAAAAGACAAACTGCTTGACATGTTCACCAAAATTTGTGGTGTGACTTTCACCACCATCACCAAAAGATTCGGATGCAGACTAACAGAAGGACCCTGAAGGACTTGGGCAAGCTTTCGTTCTCACTGTCCTTGTCTTCAACTATTAAAAATGATAAAAGGAAAGGCATGTGACATGAAGAAAAGGAATGAACATTTATATAGAGAAATCCACAGCAAGGTGGGTATAGAGAAATAGTCATTTCCACTTTCTCTAGATCTACACAAAGCATAACAGAAACCACAGCTCTAAATTGACATTCCCACCTACTGCATTCCCACAATGGACAATCCCCAGCCTATTAAGCCATCTGAATTTGGTAAAGACAAAGGGTCAGAAAAAGAACAAATCAAAAACAGTAAGCCCTTACTGTTAAAATGTTAAGACTCTAGGATAACGGAAGGACTACTGTTAAAACAATATAAGCATACATAGTTTCAGAAACAGGAAAATACTCTAATCAGTTTATAAAAGTAAAACAAAATTCTCAATTTACTAACTGAAAACATTTCCTTTACTTTGAAATGCTATGGACAAAGGTAGCAAATATATTCAAACAATGATCATACAGCTATCACAAAAATATTCTTTATTGCTTAGTATATCAGTAAAAGAAGTTTTTTTTTTAGTATATCACTAAAAGAAGTTGAGCAGTTTAAATTGAGTGAAAATGCATGACATAGCTGTGAAAAAGTTTTTAAAAAGCTCCACAAATATTTAACTCACAAATGTGCTTAAGAAACAACTGGGACTAGTTATGACTAGTACAATTTAAACTGGCTACAGTGTCTTGTCACTGTTTCCTGATTACTTTACAATTGCTTAAAGTCTTTCAGAATATTGCAAGAACACTATCTCTCTAAAAATTCTTATCTTGAGGCTTCTTCAGTGATGGCTCAACAGTCAAGAGCACTTATTCCACCTACAGAGGACATGAATTCAGTTCCTAGCATCTACTTGGGGGCTCACAAGTGGTCTAACTCTAGTTCCAGGGAAGCTGATGCCCTCTTCTGGCTCCCTTAGGCACAAAGGTAGCGCACATACATAAGTGCAGGCAAAACACACATATAAAATCAAAATAAGCATTTTAAAATTTTTTCTTATCTTTACTGATTTCACTTGTTTTGATGTACTTGTAACTCCTCTGGTTCTGTTTCTCAAACCATTCAATATATTTTATTCTCCCTCAGGCTGAAATGATTTGAGAAATATGAAAAAGCTGACTTTCTAGCTCATCTTTAGCTTACTGTTTTGATTAAACTGTGTATATATATATATATATAGCATATATATAGAAGTCAGCTGAACCTGACTTCTATTCCCATAAAATGTGATTATTAGTTACCAAAAATGAGAGACAGTGATAAAACAATACTTAAAACACCCACTGTCTGCAATCTAGCAACAGTGATAGCTTGGAGGCAGAGCTAGGAAACCATCTGAGGTCATAGTTTAGGTAGCAGCTATATTCCTAGCTACAGTCCTTGCTAATATTTTTGTTCTGTATCAAGTAAAATCCCTCCTTAAAAAAAACTTAGAAGTAATAAATATATTATTTACTATATTTACAAGTATACAGTTAAAATTTCAAGTAGACCATATATATTTACTGAAGTCATTGTAAATAATAGTATATTCCACAGTTGGGGAAGAAAAAAAAAAACCGAGAAGTTACTATATTGAGAAAAAGATGTTAACAGAATTTAGAAACTGATATCAATTGCCATAATAATAAAGAATTGGTAAGATAATTATTTTTCATATATAAAATAGCAAAATAATTCTTCTGGTAAAGCATACTATGCTTTCAAGAAGGGACCACTGCAGATTAACTACTCTGAATATTTTCAAAATATTTAATAATCGGAGGAAAATTTGAAAATATAATACAATGGAAATATTAATAATAATGAAATGTATTTTGACTGCCATTTTAAAACAGACACAAAACCAACTAAAGCTACAGCAGTATTTTGGTCAATGATGGTATATGAAAATAATCCTTCAGTGTATTAAATTATGTCAAAATAACATATGAATTAAAGATTCACCATCTGTAAACATTCAAAAAGTTAGACACACTTGAATTTTGTGCTTAAGTTATATTTGCATACTACAACTAATTTTGAACATTTATTCCAGCAAGAAGTTACTGTAATTTAAAATCTTTCAAAACAGATGATAAGGTATTGCAATCAGAGATCACCATGTAAACAGCCTACTTGAAGAATAACACCCTCACCAGACTGATGGTGTGTGTGATGTCCAGAAGCCTCGGCAGACGGCCTTTGTTCACTGTCTGAAGAAGAAGAATGAGGGCTTTCGACGGCAGATGCTGCTGCCTGAGCCTGAACTGACACTGTAGAGGGTGTAGAAGGTTGAAGAGGTTGTTCAGCTGGCATATCTACATCCATTGCAGTTTCACCCACTTCCAAATTAGGACTTGATGGAACAGTAGGAAGAGAGGAAACATCTGGCTGATTTGTTCCACCTTCAAAAAAGCACACGTTAATGCAAAATCAAATTTTTAAAAGATCTGTTTATTTATACTTTACATATATTTATGTCTGAGTGTTTTTGTGACATGCACCTATGTGCCTGCAGAGGCCAGAAGATGTGGGGTCTCCCAAGACTAGAGTTACTGCCAGTTGTTAGCAGCTATGTGGGTTCCATGACTACTAACTACTCTTAACCATCTCTTACCTGATCTTCAGCCACTTCTCCAGCCTCAAAGTCAAATTTTAAATGCAAAAAGACAAACACAAAATGAAACTCTACAGAAACGTTCTGAAAATACTTACATGAGTGCACAAACACACAAAAAATTTCAGTGTACTAGCTAGTCTTATGTCAACTTGACATAAGCTAGAGTCATCTGAAAAAAAAGGGAATCTCAACTGAGTAAATATTTCCCTAAGACTGGACTGTGAGCCACCCTGTAGAGCATTTTCTTAATTAATGATCAATGTAGGAGGGCACAGCCCTCCACATTGTGGGTGGTACCAGCCTGGGTTGGTGGTGCTCAGATCTGTAAGAAAGCAGGCTGAGCAAGCCGTGAAGAGCAAGTCATAAGCAGCACTCCTCCATGGCCTCTTCCTCCAGGTTCCTGCTCTGTTTGAGTTCCTGTCCTGACTTTCTTCAATGATGAACAGTGATATGGAAGAGTAAACCAAATAAACTCTTTCCTCCCCAACTTGATTTTTGGTCATCACAGCAATAGAAACCCTATCTAAGACACTCAGTATATCAATAGCCACTGGTGATTTGGTTCACTTAAGCAAATAGTCTAATTAATAGGGATAAGCATCAATAACATTCTTGATAAAATAATCAATATTGGACCAGTATGATGGTTAAATAGGTAAGGAAACTTGCTGGTAAGCCTGACTGAGCTTGAAAACTGAATCTCCCAAGTTGTTTTCTGACCTCCACATGCACACACACACACCAAATAGATAAATAAAAATTTTAAATAATCAAATTTTCTAATTATACATACATTTATCTTTAGAGTTTTATAGATTTCCATTTTCAAAGTGTATTGAAAAATGGACTTAAAATTGGAAACCTTTTCTGTTTTTAATTAAGTTAAGAAACTGGGTCTAGCAGGCTAGAGAGATGGCTCAGAGGTTAAGAACACTGGTTGCTCTTCCAGAGGTTTAGAGTTCAATTCCCAGCAACCACACAGTGGCTCATGGCCAGCTATTATGAGATCTGGTGCACTCTCCTGGCATGCAGGCATTCATGCAGTCACAACACTGTATACATTTTTAAAAAGCTGGGTCTAGTGCAATCAGAAGAGAACTATGACAACTTTGGTTACAAACCACAGTTCAGTTATCAGTTAGATGATATCAACAAAAACTATCTTCCAGTTGCGTGTAGTGATACATGCCTTCAATCCCAGCACTCAGGAGGCAGAGGCAGGTGGATCTCTGGGTTCAAGGCCAGCCTGGTCTACAAGACAGCTGGGCTAAACAGAGAATCCCTATCTCGAAAAACAAAACACCAAAACTAAAAAAGAAAACAAAACAAACAATTATCTTCCATAAAGGTTTTTTTTTTTTTTTTTTTTTTTTTTTTTTTTGCCAGCTTTCTAATGACTTTAACTAGTAAGACAATTTACCTCTGGGCCGAGGTCTTCCTCTTCCTCTATTGCTTTGTGCAACTTCACTTGCTTCTTCAAACCACCTTGATAACATATCAGACATTCTCTGCATCAATGACACGTTGGGACTTTGCTCTCCTATCACAACATAAATTTTATAAGTTTGGCAAAATGTCATTTCTTTAATAATACAAAGACCTACATTTGAAGGCCTTTAAAATGCTAGAAATTAAAAATCAAACACCTACATGAATGGATCAAAAGTCATTAGGATTCCCATCACATCCACATGTGTGTACAGTAAGACCTTCAGGAGCTTGGGTTCTCATCTCCACCTAGGCCTGTTCTTAGTAACTATCTCCCACCCCTGCTCCACCAATATGAAGGGTTTATGAATTCTAAGTGGAATACATTGAAGGAAAGACTTACTTTCTCAATGTAACATTTTTTTAAATGTAGGAGTACTCTTTCTGATGTGCACCTATATACCAGAAAAGGGCATCAGACACCTTTATAGAGGGTTGTGAGCCACCATGTGGTTGCTGGGAATTGAACTCAGTGTTCTTAACCTCGAGCCATCTCACCAAACAACAACAACATTATCATTTAACACAGACATTGAAGTAACCTTGAGTTTTTATCTCAATTTCCCTGAAACAATTCTTATTAGTTACTGTAAGTTTCAGGTATTTGAAGAGATCAGGTCCATACAGTGTTTTATGGCCTCAGGTATTTGCAACTAGCTGACAAAGAATGTATTTTGTCTTTTCAACTTCACATCTCCTCTGTATTCAAATAAACAGATTGGCTTGCTTTTCCCCTTAATGGGCATTTTATTTTGTTGCACCGTGGGAAATATTAAGAACATTTTATGTTCTTATAGTGCTGAGGATCTCAAGGGCATTTTAAAGTAGAAATATAAAAACCCAACACTCAGGAGCCTGAAGGAGGAAGACTTGGAACTGTGACTTGTGTCACAGGCAGTTTTGTCTTGGAGGCCAGTGTGGACTACAAAACAAGTATGAGAGCAGTCAGAGGTACATAGTAAGGCCCTGGTTCAAAAGTCAAAACAAACCAAGAGTACGAGGTCAGATTTTAAAATGTAATAATTACACAATCATGTAATTATTTGGTTTGTTTTTTGGAGATCAGGTTTCTTCAATCTGTAGTCTAGACTGGTCATAAATTTACTATGTAGCCCTGGCTATCCTTGAATTTAATGAGATTACAGCATGTAAGCACCTTCACATATTGTAACTTTATATTTAAGAATATTAAAAATACAATCAAGAATAATATACTTAGGAATATTGTTTTGATTACAAAAGGTTGAGTAATAATTACAACAAGATTTTGGTTATAGATTCATTAAATAAAGTATATTCAGATAAAGTTAGATATAACTATGTGCATATATACGTATACATGTTTGTATGTGTACATATGTGTGTATATATATGTGTTAAATATACATATCCAATGATTCAGTCATTCCACTTCTCAGAATTTACCGAATGATGTATTTAGACAATTTTTGCCAAAATATTCTTATTAAGATTTCATTGTAGCATCATCAGAAGAAAATACGGAACTAAGGAGCTGGAGAGACAACAGAGGTTAAGAGTACTTGTAACTCTTCAAAAGGATGCATGTTCAGTTCCCAGCATCCATAAGGGGGCTCACAACCATCTATAACTCTAGTGCCAGTGTATCTCGTGCCTTCTTCTGATCTCCAGCAGCACAAGGCACACCCATGGTACACATACAGACAAGATTAATGTTGGGGGCCTTGTGAAGAACAGCAAGACAGCTTTAGAACTCATGGACTGTGGCCTACCAGTTAGCACCAGAGAGGCAAGCCCCTGAGGACTATGTGTCCTGAGGACTTCATGCTGTTACAAGTTTCACTCTTCTGGTCACCCTCATGGTCACCACTTCCCTCATAATCTAAAAGTTGTATGAAAACTCTAAGGGAGATTCCAGCCCCTCATGGGGGCAGTTTCATTGGCACTTGCAATATCAGTGACTGATCTTTTCCAAATATTGTTGCTGGAGCAAATCAATATTCAGCCACCACCCATGAAAATAATTTAGAGATGTAGATTGTTAATAAAGTTAGATCAAAATGTTTTTGTTAGTGGCTTTGAGATAAAAATCTTGGGGAACAATTTAAAGTTCAGAAATGTACACTCTTGATAACTGAGCGAGGGATTTTCAACAGCAGCCTGACCCAAAAGCTGGTGTGCTTTTCTTGCTAAAGCTGGGCTGGTGATTAAAGTGATGATTAATTTCTTGAACCTATTTGGCTCTTGGCTTTCTGATATATGATTTAATAAAAAATTGTTAGAGTAGATATACACCCTGAGGATTTAAAGTAAAAATGACTGCTTTTTATATATAAAAATTAAGATTTGTGATTCTTAAGATTTTTATAAGATTAATTTTAAGATAAATGTTTAATCCTTTCTTTATAACTGCAAATTGCAGCATGCCAGTAAGAGAAACTAGCTGAGAAAAATACCTTGCTTGCTTACACTTCATTAATCTATAACAAGTTGCTTAGATACAAATGTATGTGGATTCTTGAGAACATTTTTTACCTGTAACATGTAAAACGTTTGATCATGTCTCACTGTAATCATTCACTAGAAGAAAAATGTAAGCACATTGTAATTTTTATATTGCTTGAAAGATTTTGCTGGGGTATATAAGCTGTAGGGGAAAAAATAAAGTTGTTGGAGCTCTGCTTCATTCACTAAATGTGTGTATATATTATGTATATATGTAAAGCTGTTGGAGCTTTGCTTCATCCACCAAATGTGTGTTTCCTCCCTCTTTTACCAGCCCCAGAGAGTCTTTTGCCCACCCCAGAGAATCAGGTTTTATTTCCTCAGAAAAAAGTCTGCTGAGTCCACACCCTGCCTTAATTTACCTGTCCTGTCAGAGCTGGCTTATGACAATAAATAAACCTTTAAATACTGTGTCACAAAAAGCTGGCAAAAGTATAGTTACCGTCTCGTTCTCGTTCACTCTCCGGCCTTGCTCTGGGACCAGTATCTGACCAATCACCACGAAGTCTCAAGCGCTTAACTGGAGGCTGTCGTAACTAAAAGGTAATCATAAGTAGATTCTATGTGACTCTCAAGGAACAAATTTGCTCTCAGCTTTCATTCTGGTGATGTGGATTGAATCAGGGCCTTGTACATCCTAGGCAAGTACTGCACCATGAAATTAATAATCCCCAGTCCTCAATTCTTACAGCATAATTTAATGGTGCATTTCCATCCCCTGAGTACGGAAATGAGACGCTGGATCTACACATGAAACACTTCTAAATGCTGTCTCAGTACTTTACAGTGGTCATAATGATGAATATCCACTGGTGTGACAGTCCACACTTACTATCCTCAATCTACAAACGCAACTCTGAAACTGTACGTATGTAAGCTGGGTTACTGGTGCTTGTCTGCAGCCCCAGGTGAAGAAGACGATCACAAATTTAAGACCTACTTAAGCTATGTTTAAGAACAACCTAAGCAATTCAGTGGTACCTTTTCTCCAAATAAAAAAAAGGGGAGGAAAAGGGGAGGAGTACAATGGTTGTCTATAGGAGATACAGTTCTATGGTAGAGCACTCGCTTGAGTTTAATCCCCAATAACAGGAAAAGGATGTAGACGGGAGAGACAAGAAAAGGAAGAATGAACTATGGACAATGACTTCTAATCACTGTCCAGCTGACGGCAGGCAGTCAATCACCTTGACCACCATACAGTGGGTGCTAACATATTCTAAGTGCCTACACACACAACAATGGCATGTTATTTTTACCTTTTCCAGACCACTTACTTCTCCAGGTCTCCCTATTATCTATCTTACCCCTCCATCACTTGCCTCAAACTTTCTCCATGTTAGGCCATCGTTCTTAGCTAGTAACATTTTCTGCTACTTTGAATAAAAATAGAACTACCATATGACCTAGCTATGCAATTCTTGGACATAGATCTTCATAGCCTTCCACAGAAATTACTTGCTCATCGATGTTTACTGCTGCTCTGTGCAAATGAACTGAATATGCACTGGTGGCATACAGACACAATGAAATATAGTTCATCTGTAAAGAAAAATGAAATCATGGCAACTGAGAAGAAAGATGGGCCTAGAAAGTACAATGTCAAGCACAGAACATAAACTAAAACAAAACAAAAAACAAAAACTTAATGTTCTGCTTCATACAGGAACCTAGTCTGATGTGTATGTGTGTATTTGTATACAGAGACAGAGTGAGAAAGAGAGAGAGAAGGGTAGCTAAAAACCAAAACTTTAGAAAGGAGACCGAGAAAGGGTTATATTAGGTGATGAAGACTAGAGTATGAGCAAAAAGATGCATTAGTAATGCAAGCAGATATGAACCTAATTATTTTCTCGTATTTGTAATAACATGAATTCAAGTATTAACAGTGACAATAGTTGCATTACTTTCTTAATATACAATTATATACTATTTTTTCAGACTTTATTCAGACTCAATTCACTTTATTTCTCTTGTATAAAAACCCTTATGTGGTAGCCATTGCTGGATCCTGAGTCCTCTAAACAGAGACTCTGGTATGGGTTTTCACAAGATGATCAGTAAATTTTTGATAAACAGACTTGGCTAACACAGCCTCTTTCCAGAGATTGGGGTCAGGTGGCTGTAGGTCTTGGAGATGGCATCAAAGGTGGCCTTGGCAAAGTTGTCCAAGGTGGTAGTGCAGCCATCAACAGTCATCAACATCAGTGATCATCAGTAGGCAGGGATGAGACCAAAACAGAGCCACGACGGCCTGTCACTTTGCACAAAACAGTGTGGAGCTTGCTAATCTTGTTCCCAGTAGCCTCTCCGCACAGGGATGATGGAAGTTTGG
This sequence comes from Psammomys obesus, assembly GCF_907164565.1. NCBI lineage: Eukaryota > Metazoa > Chordata > Mammalia > Rodentia > Muridae > Psammomys > Psammomys obesus. Next base: position 5,019,875 of record NW_026596057.1, on the reverse strand, counting down.
CTGTGATGAGAGACCCTCAAATGGCAGTGGCTACCTCCTTGGTACTTAACACCAAGACCCACGTGATGACTGTAGTCTCCAAGAACAACAAAAGCCTTGAACCTGGTCTGCTGGCCAGCCCAAGTCTGCTTCTGCACTGGCATGGTCTTTAGAACCTCATCCTTTAGGTATGCACCCAGGAAAAAGTCAATCTCAGATTCCTTAATGGGCAGGGAGAACAGGTAGATTTCCTCCAAAGACTCGATCTTTATGTCCTTAACAAGGTGGTCCAGCTTGGTGACGGATCCACTCCTTGTCTTCGGCTTTATACCTCCACATGCCCTGCAGCCTCGACTTCGACCACAACAGCAGACCCTCAGACCACCGCCTAATTCTCTGATGAAGCCTCCGTGAAGCCACCATACCTCCTAATCCTGGGCCCCTAGTCCTCCGGGCCCTCTCACTGCACTGGCATCATTCGCCATTTGGTGTTTTCCCAAAGAAGCTTAATTTAAAACTTTCAAAAGTTGATTTTGACTAGGGAGGTAGCTCAGAGGTAAGAGTGTTTGCTACATAAACATGAATTCAAATCCTTAAGATCTATTCACAAAGTTGGGTGTGGCAAGCTGGAACCCCAGTTCTTGGGGAACAGGGAGTCAGAGATGGGAGATTGCTGGAGCTTTGCTGGCTTAAATGAAGGGGCCATTTTCTCAAGTTTAATACAGAGCTAAGTGTACAGTAGGGACCTGATAACTGCTGGATTAAGAATAGATGATCTAAATGTTAATGTCAACATTTTATCATAAACTACCAAATGAAAAAATTACGGAAAATAAGAAGATAGCTCATTAGTTACATACACTAAACAACATTGATTGGTTAAATATAAAAGTATGACTTATTTTTATAACTCATATTTTAGAATTATTGTTTTTAATTTGGATAATTCAACAAAGCACAATAGGAAAAACATCTCCATAAAAATTATTGTTGGGATTGGTCTGACGCTTGTGTATTGATGCTTGTTACTCCTGGGTACACCTATCCTTGTGTAAACCTACCTGACTGGCTGATTAAATGGCCTATACCTGGACAGGGCAAAATGGGGTAGGTGTGGCTAAGGTTCCAGAGCTTTAGAGGACAGGAGAATGACAGGAAGGAGACAAGCGGAAAGAGAGGAGGCAGGAAGAGGCCATGATAGGTTATTGTGGAGAAGGAACCATGTGGCTGGGTCAGGAGAAAGGACTCCAATAATGGCGTGGAAAGGCCCAGCTGAAGAATTAAACAAGTATTCATAAGATTATGGATGAAAGGTAGTCCAGTAAGAATGGTTAAGGCAGATGGCATTGGATGGGAGCTGGGAGATGGATGGTGAGGTTATTGAGACAACGTAGGTAGAAATATCTGCCCGGCCCAAAGTAATAGGACAATCATAAAATCTAACAGGTGTCTGTGTTTACTCTCTACAACAAATGATTCAGCATTAATCCTGATGAAATAATCATCTTTGGCTAAGGAGGCTAAACCAGCAAAGTTGGCCAGCCCACTTAAAATGTCTATGCTCTTCCAAGTTTTTTGTTATCTCTTAGTCACAGAGTTTGACTGCAACTGTACTTAACTACACAAGTCTTAAGGGGAAATTACATAGCAACAACAAAATGACACAGCAGAATTCATTTTCAACCAGTCCAATGAACTCATAAATAGCTTGTAATTTTCCTGCTTTACATAAACTGTCACATTCAACATCCCAAAATTCGTCTACAAAATATACTTTTCTTATTTTACAGTAACAATTGTCAAGCCAAATTCTGGAGGTTAGACAAAAGCCAGCATTTCTCAGGGGCTTGTGAAGCCTGTTCCCCCTCTAGGGAGCCATTCCTTATCATTGGCAGAAAGAAAAAAATGGCTATCTGTGGTGCCTGTTAGCATACCAGAGTAAATGCTGGCCTCCAGGCTCCCTCAGTATCACGAGTGCCTGCTGCACATTTCAGAGTCCACGCTGGAGTCCTGGTTGTTCTCACTCACCCCTTACCCTAAACTTCTCCAGTTCATGGGCTTCCCTTCCACCCACCCACCCACCCAGCAGCTCACTTCTCCTTCTAAGCCTGCTTTTTTTGGCTATGCTCCTTGTGTCTACCTCTCTTAGTCTGCACCTCTCACTCCTTTCATGTGCAGATGCAATCGGCTGGCCAGGTTTAGTCTAACACTTTCTCTCTCTACTCTGGATTTTTCCAGATGCCTCTGGCTGTTCTCTCTCCTATCGACAATAAAAACCTTCCCCTCAACCACACCTTGAAGCAGTCATGTTACTGGTATTTACACAACTGAATTTAGTTTTTCATCTCAGGGGAATTATACATTTGCTACTGTTCTTCCTTTAAAGGTACAAAGTGTTGAGAATACAGCTCAGTGCTTGCTTATCATGTGAAGCTCTAGTCCAACCCCTAGTACCACAAATCAAACACCAGAAGCTCATTAATAGACACCAGCTAATGCCAAACCACTATTAGTTAAAAATTAATTAATTTGCCAGGCAGTGGAGGCCTGTGGCTTTATTCTCAGCACTTGAGAAGCAGAGGCAGGCAGATCTCTGAGTTTAAGGACAGCCTGGTCTACAGAGACAGTTCCAAGGCAGCCAATGCTACACAGAGAGAGAAGAAAAGAATTAATTAAAAAAACAACAACAAAAAAAAAAACATTTAAAAAGCCAAACTATAAACAAGCATAGGTCATTGTAAAATAAAAAGGTCAAAGTCAGAGCTACAGAGATGGCTTGGTGGCTGGAAGAACACTTGCTGAGCTGCCAGAGGACAAGTCTGGTTCCAAGCACCCACACAGCAGCTCACAGTCTTCCACAGCATGCTTTTCTGGCCTCTGGCATGCAATGAACATGCACATGATGTACAAACATACACACAAGCAAATATAAAAATTTTCAAAATTAAATCTATAAACATTTTTAAAGGTCAACATGGCAGGCATGTTAGAAAAACCCTAACAAACTAATCCGAACATGTTCCCATGGCTGAATGCTGCCAAAATGTGCTATTTCCAGCTTCCCACGTTTATATTTTGGTCATAGTAATACAAGTCTTTCACCTGCTTTTATATAAATGCTTTCTTGAACCTTTTCCCACTTTCTCATGTGTAGTTTATAAAATGTACCCATGGCTATTCTTACTCTGTAAAAAAGAGGCACAACTGAGAGAGAGTGGAGCTGCTGCCTACGTGTGAAAATGGTAAGGGGTGGCATTTGCTGCATGAACCCACTCAATCCCTTACACATTTATCATCACATTTTCCACTCTCTTAATTGACTTGTTTCCAAACATTTACAAAGTTAAAAGTTTTGTATTATGTATTTTCTTTGAAAATTAGCTCATTTTATTCCTATTGTCCTATATAATTTATTAGCCTATTCTTTCATGTTCCCTAAATGATTAAAAATCATCAACTTTTTGAAAACCAATGTATTTACTTACTCATTTGAACACTTAACTCTTTTCTTTTCCTGTTTTTGGAGACAGCATCATAAATAGACCAGGCTGACCTTGAATTTATCTTAAACTGATCATCTGTCCTGCTTCTCTTGGGAATTACAGGCATCTCATTATGAAAAAAGTCTAGTTTTGAGTAAACTTACCTCTTCTCGCCTCTCCTCTGCAGAAGGAGTTTTAAGTTCCCGTGCAGTATCATCTTTGGGGTCAAAAAGATAGATGTAATCTGAAGAGTAACTAACAAGGATCTCTTGACCATCTTCACTGTAACACAGCGATGTCACTCTGCATGATTTATTACTAAGATGAGAAGGGATAAAGCGAGCAACCATTCCAGTAGTTCCTCGACCTGCATAATTCCCTAAATGATAGGAATTTATTCAAAATTAATAGTTATAAACATCTTAAAAACTCTTATCGTGAATTATGAGATATATGAAATAATGTAGCAAATTAAACCCAAATTATCACTTTCTGTATCTATAAGAGGTTTCTTTAACAGCCAAGAATTTATAGCAAACAAAATAGAATGGTATAAAGATAGCATACATTCTAGCTCTTTTGCTATCACAAACAGCAAAACCAACCCTGAGAAGTAAAGGTTTAATTATGTTTATACTTCAAATCACCACCCATCACTGAAGAAAGTCAGGGCAGGAACTTAAGCAGAAGCAGAGGCAGGAACATGGAGAAAGGCTGCTTACTAGCTTGCATCCCCTGGCTTGCTTAGCTACCTTTCTTACACAGCCTAGGCCCTCCTACATCAATTACCTACAAGCCAATCTGACCAAGACAATTCGTCATTTCAGATACCCTCCTGCCAGGTGTGTCAAGCTGACAAACACACACCATATATAAACAAACAACACGTAACATCATTGAAAATTTCAGATAACATGATTTGCTGAAATATCATTTATTAATAGTTGATTTCTGTACTAAGGCATCTCCAAACTTTTCATTCAATTAGGATCACTTCTGTAACAGGAAACCTAACACTGAATGCACACTAATTGCTTATTGGTTATTTACTTATTGAATCACTTATTTATTTTAAAAACTATTATCTTCTTTTTTTGTTTGTTTTTCAAAAAATAGTTTCTATGTATAACAGAGCGCTGGCTATCCTAAATATCCTGAACTCACTTTGTAGATCAGGCTGGCCTCGAACTCAGATATCTGCTTATCTCTGCAGCTGGAGTGCTAGGATTAAGGGCATGTGCCAACACACCTGGCCATTGTCTATTTTTTGAAGAAACGATATTATCATAACCCCTTTAAAATAAATATCCTCATTAATATAATTCATAGGTGCCAGGAAATTAAAACCACTTCTTGCTTTCAACACAGAATTCAAAATATTAATAGGCTTGGGGCACAGTATATACAACTCAATACAAAGTTAGTGTGAAGTTGAAAAGAATATGCAATGTAAGAAAATAATTTTCTATGACAGAGCCCTTTATTATTAAAAAAGTTTTCAGATTTTTTTTTAAATTTATTTTTACATGTATGCGCATTTTGACCACATGTATGATCCATGTGTATACACTGTCCACAGAGGCCAGAACAGGGCACTGAATCTCCTAGAACTGCAATTACAGGGGGTTATTAGCCACCATGTAGGTGCTGAGAATCAAACACAGGTCCATCTCTCCAGCCCTCTTGCATTCTTTAGAGAACACACCATTGAAGGTTTTAAGCCCCAATTAGGTTGAATGTACTGAGATTTCTTCCTGGCCTAGTAATATTCTATAATTAAATCAGTAATGAGAATATCTAAATTAAAATCATCAATAACTACTGCAACTGAGGTAAGCCAAATAAGTGTTTTTGTTTATCAGCACAATTGTTCAAGGCATATGTATAATACACTAAAGATCTCAAGAAGATTATGTATTTAAAGATAATTTAATTTTTAAAAAAAATCTGACTTTTTTCCAAAAAAATGAAAAAGGTCTTCCTGAATAAGCAACATTGTTCTGACTCCGTTAAACAGAACTTCTAGAATTATGTTAAAGGTAATATGCTATTATTTTTGCTGCAACTTTTTGTGATAGTGGAATGCCCATGTTAGGCCAGTATTCTACCACTGAGCTACACCTCTGGTCCTTGGCATTTTGAAACCCTGTAACCTGGCTGCATAGTTGACACTGGCCTTGAACTCGTGATTCTCCTGCCTTAGTCTCCCCAGTCCTGGAGTAATAGGCATTGACCATCATGTCTAGTTTATAATCCCATCTTTAACACCTTTGGTAGTCTTCAGTACAATTTAGTATGGTAGAAGAGAGTTAAATTGGCTCACAAATGCTAGATTCTAAGGATCCCAAAGCTGTGTAATCCTCAATAGTTGAATCTTGTCCTGATAAAAATGTAAATTGCCATACTTTGTTGAGAGCAATAACTCTATAGCAATAAGCCTATAATTTCATATTATCTTACCATTTCATGCAAAATGTGCATATTCAAATTGACAGGACTCCTTATCACAGTCTAAAAGAGAAAGGCTCTCAGAATGTAAAAGCCCAAGCCTGAGGAGGGGGAGGGAGGCCGTGCAGCACTGTCTTGAATGTAACACAGCTACTGCATTCATGAACTCACAGTAGCTGTGGTTACCTGCACAGAAAAGCCCACTGACAGTCTAGCACTAATGGAAGAGTGGCCCATGAGGCCCCACCTCTACATAAAGAACTACGGCAGTTAATGGGCTAGGGAAGGGGAGCAATTTTTCTTCAGATGTAGCCACTGGTAAGTTGCCCATAATACAGTAAATATGCCACTCGTACACATATGCTTAAGTAACTCTACTAAACTCAACAGGCTATGGAGGGAAACTGACATGAACGTAGGAAGGACATGGTAGAAAAAGAGGGTTTCGGGGGAAATGGGAGGAGGAGAATACAGAAGAATGGAGGCTGGGTATGATCAAAATGTATAAATGCACGAAACTGTCAAAGAAGTCAAATTTATTAAAAACAGAGCAGAAAAGCTCTCATCTAGTATTCCCTCCCCTGCGATAACCCAGGCTGATTACTACGGACTTGGTACTTTCTGCCCAAGTCCACCTCTAATTTCAGAACAAATGTGAAATGTGTATTTAGTACTCATTTTGTATAAATGTACACGCACATGTAAACATGTGTGATCTTTGCAGTTGGACTTGGAAATCAAATAATATGTAGCATACATCTATATCTGCTTAGTTTAGAGTGCTGTGACTATTGCTGCAGTATTGAATTTCAGTCTCATTTTGTAACTGCACTGGCAGCAAAGGAGATATTCTAAAGAGAGACGCTTGTGTCTCCCTCTGTGGCTTTAAGACTATTAAAACAATGAGTCCTAAAGAACTAGAATTTCACCAGGACTGGCATGCTGGCTGCAGGAAGGGCTAAAGCCCTGATGACAGTTAGAGGAAGAACAAGAGTTCCTAGAAGAGGTTTTACATAGTTCTGCCTAAGCTGTAAACCCCTAAACTTCCTAGTTTTAGTTTCAGCCTTTCTATAGAATACTACTGCTAAAAAGAAAAGGCAGAGAGAAAGTAGGAATTCTCCCCAAAATATGGCCAAAATGTAAATAAATCCATTTTCTTTTATCAGTATGTTTCCTAATTATTTTCAGGAAACATAGATTTATAAACCGAAGTATTCTCATGACACTGCCAGAAATTGGCAGGAATTATCGTAAGGCAAAACAGAGGCTCAGAACAGTCTCCTTTCGTCTCTAGTAGTTTCCAGTAGATCTAACCCTAAGACATCTGTATTTCAGAAAGCTAAATTCTAGAAATGCAAGAAAACAACTTTCTTTCCTGCTCCTCCAACCCCAGACATGTTTTCTCTGTGTAGCCTTGGCTGTCCTGGACTTGCCTTGTAGACTAGACAGGCCTCAAACTCGGAGATCTGCCAGCCTCTGCCTCCCTGAGTTCTGTGAATATGGGTGTGCGCTGCTGCACCCAGCAAGAAAACAAATTTCTATTGGTTTATGAGACTCACTTTGATAGTTTACTATGGCAGCCTTGGGAAAGAAACAAATCAAGTATTATAAATCTTTTTTTCAGATTTATTTTATGTGTATAAGTGCTTGCTTGAATGTGTGTGTGTATGTGTGTGTGTTGTGCACACAGTCATACCACATGCATTCCTGCTATCCTCAGGAGTCAGTTTTCCTAGAACTGGAGTTGTAAACCACAATATGGTGCACTAGGAACCAAACCCAGTGCTTTGCAAGAGCAACAAGTGCTCTTAATCACTGAGTCATGTCTCCACACACCTGATTTTATTCTTAATAATGAAGCGGGGGAGGGGGAATAAGAGTACCTGGATGCAGGGACCTAAGGAGATCAGAAGAATATACATCAGGTGCTCTAAAACTGGAGTTACAGACAATAGGAAACCATCTGGTAAAGTTGTGAGCTGCCTAACATGGGTGCTGGGAACCAAATTCAGGTCCTCTGGAAGAGCAGCAAATGATTTTAAGCACTGAACCCTCTCCCCGGCTCATTATGAACTGATAAACTGTGAAAGTATCATCCCAATAGAGTCTTTTCTCTTTCTTTTTGAGCCAAGGTCTCTTGTAGTGCATGTTGGCCTCAAACAAGAATGGCTGTGAAATTCTGATCTTTCTGCCTCCAGCAACAGAGTGCTGAGATGACAGCCATGCAACACTACGCCTAAAAAGAGTATTTAACAATTAGTAAAATATTTCTTAGAATAATATATGTATTTAAATAACACAACAAAATTAAAAACCATGCAAATGTAAAATACCATAAAAATTTATTTAAACGGTCTCAAATTTTACTTTTTCCTCACCTGTAGCTCTTGTGCCCAGCATTCGCCGATCATAAATCCGTACTGAGCTATCAGAGCAACCCACAGCGAGGTAATATGGTACCGGGGGACAAATAGCCACAGATGTGGCAGCACGCCGACAGTTGATCAAAATATCCTACAAAAGACAGACACAAGACCATGTACATATAGCTATGTAGAAGTGAATACTTTTAAAATACTTTCTACTTAATTATAAGAAAATAACCTACCTCAGACATGCTAATTCAGTCAGTAAAAACAAGAAGGAAAACAACAATATGGTTTTCTTGTGATTTACTTTTTAAGACTGTTAAAATTTATTTCTAACATATTTACCCAACAGGGAAATACACAGTATTACTCCTATTATATACACTTACAAAGTTCATAATTTTGACATCTTGGTAGCTAAGAATCATTCTATAGTCACCGAATTTTCTTTATACTTTTTCCTACATATATGATAAGCTTTACCAAGGAAATAATCCTTCCACTTCTTAACTCTTGTATTATTTTAAGAATAGTATTTAGAAAAGCACACCTGCATCCTCTTAAAATGTGGACTGCACTATGGTTTAAAAGCATTTAGTACCCCCACTTACTAAGAAATACATAGAGCAATTGTTCTCAAAAAACCTACTATATATAAATAAAATATGTATATAGCCTGCAACCTAGGTCAGAATGAGGGGACCCCCTGGAGGAAGGTCAAGGCCATTTCCTTTGTCCACAGTAACCAGCATGAGCTTGCCTCCCAGAATATGGAAAGGCAAAGCAATTCTGTCAAGGAAAGGGAAAGTACCAAGGTGAGGGGCTTTCTGCTACCTCCTGTAAGCAGGATGACTCAGGGATTACGCTGGAGAAGCAGAAAATGACAAATGAGAAGGAAGAAGAACAAAGTACCTTTGTGGCTTTCTCCTCCCCTTCACCTATGTACCTGAAGCCTCTCACTGTTCAACTCTCTTGTCTCACCTTTATGTCTGGAGCTGGTCCCAATCCTGATACCAGAAGTTCTCAAAGATCCCAGCACTGATGGTGTTGTCTGCACTGAGTCTGCAGAGGGTCCTGTTTTTACTTTCTTCTCCTCAGCTGTCTGCCCCAACCCTCTAGACCACTCCGCAGGGAGAGGGGTTAAGTGGTCCACTCCACAGTATTAAAAACAGCTTTTAATTCTTTTGAGGAAATGTATATAAAATGTGTATATGAAAATCTTATACATGCACAATTTTTCTCAGTTCTGAGGTTCAAATAGAGGGCCTCTGGCATGCTAGCTACCACTGAACTAGATCCCTGTCCCTAAATGCCCAATATTCTAACTTATTTCAGCTTTCCATCCAATGTGTGTATGTGTTTATGTATGTTACATAACATAAAAAAAAAAAATCAAAGTTTTGTGTTTAAAATTTCTGTTTCTACTTTTTTGTTTCCTGCTTCATCTGTTTCGAGTACATATTCTTTTTTATTACTCTAGGTTCACTGGCTTAGTTAATGATTTTTGGCTTTGTTTTGTTTCTGCTACTTTGTAGTTAAAAAAAATGAGTAATATTTCTTTATTTCATTGACTACTTTAATGACTTCGTAAAGATTCACTACCCTCTGTATCATTCATGGCAGATAGAACTCTCAAGAGACACTGTCTAGGGCCAAAAAAAAATTTTTGAGGCCTCTTTTTTTAAATAAGTTTTAAATATTATTAACTCATAAATACTAATAGGTAGGCAGATTTTTGGGATATGAGTTAAATTTGGCTGGTAACACACTGAGAGAATCTTATTTCTTTAGAAACAAGAAAAAAACAGTCTTTTAAACGATGGAGAGAGAGCCAAGCACTGTAACCCCACCTATAACCCCAGCGCTTTTGAGGCAGAAGCAGGCCATCTTTGAGTTTGAAGCCAGCCTTGTCTAGAAGTGAGTTCTAGGAAGCCAGGGTAACACACAGAGAAACCCTGTCTTGAAAATAATTCAAAAACGAAGAAAATGAAAGATGGAGGGAAAGATACTAAATTTTCACCCACTTTATCACTGCTGTTCTGGTAAGCCAAACTGTCTACTTAATAAATGAGACATATTGATAAATTCTCCAGGTTTTTATAATACTAAAACAATTTTTGTCACATTTATTTTTGCATATGTGTATGCATGTGTAAACATGTCTGTATGAGTTGGGGTGAGCACTCGAATACATGTGTGAGTATGGGTGCAGAGGCCAGAGGTCACTGTCATGGGTATTCCTCAACTGCTTTATATTTTTATTATTTGAGACGGAGTCTCTAAACTTGAAGCTCATCACTTCTGTTAGCTGGCTAACTAGTCAGCTCCAGTGATATACCTAGAGGATTACAGATACACACTTGCCATGCCCATGGGCACTAGGATTTAAAATTCAGGTTCTTTTTTTGCTTGTTTTTGTTTTGTTTGTTATTGTGAGACAGGGTTTCTCTGTGTAGCCTTGGCTGTCCTGGACTACCTTTGTAAATCAGGCTGGCCTTGAACTCAAATATCCGTCTGTCTCTGCCTCCCTGATTGCTGGGATTATAGGCATGCACCACTGCAACCGGGAAAAACTCAGGTTCTTACATTTTGCACAGCAAGTACTTTAAGGAGTGAGTCATCTCTTTTACCCCTTATAATTATATTTAAATGTATAACAGAAAGTTTATTAACCTCATTAAATTAAAAAAAACTGTGATTGAAAATTTTAGCAAAACAAAATTATCACCAAAGATATCTTACTGAATCATATAACTATTTTTTTCTGTATCACTTGTAAAAACTTGGATTCTTACATCTTTACAGTCTTCTTTTGTGCAACTAGTTTTGATGCGTGTGTCAAACCACCGAACGGTTCCATCTTCACCACAGGACAGGAAGGTGTAAGGGTCATTTGGTACAGTCATAATCTGAAGAACAGACAAAAGTACAAGAAATACTACTGCAATTAAAAAGGTGGCTTTGAAACACACTGCTACTGTTTCACACATCCATGAAGGTAAAACTCAAGAAAACTATCCACGTAAGTCATTAACTATGACTTATCCAAAGCATGATTTCAAACAGAGAATACGGATACAACAGCCTTGTAAAATGACATTACTTTGAACTTAATATAACTTCATATAAGATTTTCCAAAATCATAAACTTTGAACAACTTACCTTTTTAAGTATGTTTAAGTTAAGATAATAGAGTGGGAAGGTTATGCTGAATGAATGACCCGTATGAACCGAAAATAATGATAAGCACATTAGGGATCAAAAAGAAAGGCAGAAGAATTGTTTTTGTCAGAAAAAAAACTACAAGATAACAAAAAAAGTCAAACAGAAAAAGATGAAGACTGTTGGCTTAAAAGACAGAGGACGAAACCCTGATCCAAAACATGCGTAAAGGTTATAGAGGCAGGAAAGGTAAAGACAGAAGCTCACAGACCCATTAACACTTGGATTTGAGCCAAGTTCTCATGTTAGATCCCTGACTTGCAGAATAATCAAATAAATCTGTGTTGTTTAAGCCACTTGTGTCTGTTTCTCTAAAACTTAAGTATTGATATTTCTTTGCTTTTATTGACCAAATTTACAATCAACACAAAATAAAGACTATACATCACAGTTAATTGCACTTAACACAAATGTGTGAAATATGTATGTCAAGGACGATACGACTTTTGGCTCATTTCACATTTGTGAGAAATGTGATTATTGTAGCCCAACAACAAGTCAGTAGTGTTTAATTATTTACTTATGATGTCATTTTATCAGTAAAATGTATTTACAACTTGTTGCTGACTTATCTCTGATAACTTCACTAATTAAAAAGGTCATTTTTCACTTGGTATATATACTACTGTCTACAAACCAAAATAAATTTTTTCTAGAAAGGGTTTCTCTGTGTAGCCTTGGCTACCCTGGACCTCACTTTTTTAGACCAGGCTGGCCCCAAACTCACAGAGATCCACCTGCCTCTGCCTCCTGAGTGCTGGGAGGCACTCAGCTACAAGCCAAATTCTTTTTTTTATTATTATTTTTATTTTTATATTAAGTATAGTTTATTCACTTTATATCCCAGATGTAGCCCTCTCCCCTCATTCTCTCCCAATCCCACCCTCCCACCCCATCTCCTCCCATGCCCCTCTCCAAGTCCATTGATGGGGAGGTCCGCCTCCCCTTCCATCTGATGCTAGCTTATCAGGTCTCATCAGGACTGTCTGCACTGTCTTCCTCTGTGGCCTGGTAAGGCTGTTTCCCACTCGGGGGGAGGTGATCAAAGAGCCAGCCACTGAATTCATGTCAGAGACAGTCCCTGTTCCCCTTACTAGGGTACCCACTTGGATACTGAGTTGCCATGGGCTACATCTGAGCAGAGGTTCTAGGTTATCTCCATGCATGGTCCTTGGTTGGGGTATCAGTTTCAGAAAAGCCCCCTCTGCCCAGATTTTTTGGTTCTGTTGCTCTCCTTGTGGAGCTCCTGTCCCCTTCCAGGTCTTACTATCTCCCCATTCTTTCATCAGATTCCCTGCACTCTGCCCAAAGTTTGGTTATGAGTCTCTGCATCTGCTCTGATACACTGCTGGGTAGAGTCTAACAAACCAAATTCTTAGGAGCACATATTTCCTAAAGTATTTTTTTAAACAAGTGATTTAATTCCTTGATCCAATCAGTTCATTAGTTTAGAAAAACAAATTTCACTCAAGCAATTACAATATGAACCATTAAAACATTTATAAGTGGTAAGGCTGCCTCCCCTCACCTATCAAGGGAAGGTGGCCGGGCAGCTTCACTATGCCACAGAGGAGGACAATGCAGCCAGTCCTGATGAGACCTCATAGGTTTAGGGTCAGATGGAAGGGGAGGAGGACCTTCCCTATCAGTGGATTTGGGGAGGGGCATGGCAGGAGATGAGGGCGGGCAGGATTGGGAGGGGGCTAGAGCTAGGATACAAAGCAAATATATTGTAATAAATACAAAATAAATTAAAAAATACAGGAATCCATTTTTAAAAAAAAACATTTATGAGTGATGCTCTTTGACAGAGCCTGGAAGTTAACAGCAAATTGGGAAATATGTCCACTCTGGCTGCTGACTTAATAAGAGACTTGGTGACTACACACAAAGACTAATAACAAAATTTATAAAATCAGTCCCAACCACTATACAACAGAAACTATAACACAATTAGGGAAGAAGGAGAAATACACTCTTTAGAATCAGCACATTCTGGCATTTGAAAAGGTTCAAGCTATCCAGGCATGGTGGCACACACCTTTAATCTCAGCACTGGGAAGGTAAAGGGAGGCATTATCTTGAGTTCCAGTCAGCCTGGCCTAAATAGCAAGCTCTAGTTCAGCCTGGGCTGCACAGTGAGGTTTCGTGTGGAAGGCGGAGTCATACCATCTGTGGCAGCCTATGGCAGTAATTCCCAGTACACAGAGGCAGGAAGACCAGGAATTCAAGGTCGTCCACAGCTACACAGCAAGCTTGAAACCAGGAGAGGTACATGAAACTCTCTGACTCAAAAGCCAAGTAACGTATCTGGGTGAGGGACATGGGATGAAGACAAGGGGTCAGGGAGGCAAGGGGTGGGGTGCACACATCTAACCCCAGCACTTGGGAGGCAGAAGCAGCTGGGCTTTCCTGGGTTCAGGACCAGCCTGATCTACAAAATGAATTTCATGCCAGTAAGCGCTACAAAGTGAGACCCTGTCTCATAAAGAATTTGTTGTTGTTATTTTGGGTTTTTTGTTTCTTTTTAGTGTGTTACTACAACACAAAATAAACTTATACAGTAAGGACAACAGAAATGAATCTCTGTAAGGCAGTGCATTTCAGAGTACAAAACCTACTATAGAACCATTTAACAAAGTAAAAGGAGCATATTTAAAAGGCTGACACTCGCCACAATGAAATCCATTATCTTTGTATGCTAACGTAAAATTAATTTTAAAATAAATTAATTAACTAATGCAAATGGGGGAAGAGCTAGTATCTGTTTAAGGCATGGTTGTTTAAGCAATTGCAAATTCATCTTACAATACTAACACTAAATCTTACTTTTATAACTTTATCCACATAATCTACCATGATATACTTTCAAAAATGCTTTGATGAAATACAATCTGCCAATAATTTCTATAGCTAAAAATGTAGATGCACATGTAAACAAACGCATAGACACATACACACACAAAGGCACACACACAATCACCGCCCTGTACCTCATAAGTAGTTCCATAATGGCACGTAAATTGGCACTGTCTGTTGGTTTCTGCATCCTGCTCAATGTTAGTATAAAATATGACTCCATCTCCAGAGCAAGATACAATCTGCTTATCATCTGTGCATGGCAAAAATTTTGCACTAAATATATTTGCTCGATGCCCTGAACGGATAGTTGTCAAAACCTATAAAAAAAAATAATATATAATTCAAAATATTACTTATTTTCCTAATGAGAAACACTCATGTTTAATATAATTATAACCAGTAATACGTTCTCATTAACATCCCCAACCAAAGATTACTGTCTTCATTCCAAACTAAATTACTTAAGAAAACATCAGAATCTCACTTATTTTCTTTTGTTCTAAGAAAATTATCAGTAATTGAGGTAATTCCATAAAAAGCAATCTGCAAACTTCTCCTTATTTAAACTGTTTATTTCTCCCATTCATAAATTCTTGGTAACAAAAAAAAAAAAAAAAAAAAAAAAAAAAACTATTTGGATTGACTTTTAAAACAGAATACACTAAATGATTAAGCCAATTTCTTTCAAGAAAAAGAAAGATAATAAACTGAATTTACATGACTCAAAATGAAATTAATAAAATGGTAAGATGAGCAAATAACAGAAGTTCAAACATCCAATTCCTTACTGTGATGGAATAAGGTTAATATTAGCATTTAATATTTGCAATACACAGTACAGATCAAGAACTGATTATCCTTAATATTTAAAAATTGATCAAAAAAATAACTGAGACCTAATTTTTTAAAAAGGCAAACCCTGAACAGATGGCCCCCAAATAAAAAGATAACCCTTAAAATTATGAAAAACAAACCCCTCAATTTTATTCATGAAGGAATCAGAAAATGTACTGAGATTCCAATTCTTGTTCAACAGATTGGAAATGATGAAGACGCACAACAGCTTCTACAAGAAGGACTATGGATATGCTGAGTTATAGTAAAGGAGAAGAGTTCACCAAGAACTCACAAAAGTATTTACGTGTCAACCCACGCCCGGGGCATCTCTATTTCTAAGAATTTATGCTAAGAATATACTTTTAACAATAAAAGAAATAGACTCTAAGATAGTGAGTTATTACTTACAGTAGCAAAATATAAGACCAGCTTAATGACCTGGTATTTCTACCTCTACAACAGAGTATAAAGTGAACAGAAATTTCTCTTGGGCCTTTAAAAAAAGAAAAAAGAGAAAACTGTAAAAATGCAGATGTAAAGTTAGTCTGCTTGTGTCCCTTGGAGCAAATATGCAGCAAACATCACAGAGAAAAATACCCACAACATGGATGTAAACACCTGTGATCTCAGCTCCTGGGTAACAGAGGCACTACTGGGGCACAAACTCAGAGTAGGCTACAGAGCCAGTTCCAGGACAGCCTGTGCTACCCAGCAAGACCCTGTCTCAACACAAAAAAACAACAAACCCTAACATCATAATATACTACCATGAAAAATATAATAATATACTGAGTAAAAATCTGTAAATTCACAAATTATCTCAAAGGCTTTAGGGACAAAAAAGTTAGCTGCAGGGAAAATTCACAACAGTCTGGATCTTGAACACAATACCCTGGGGGATGGTAAAGCCCATTTATTTAAAGAATTGGCCCCAGAGTATAAATACTTAAGAGAAAGTGAAAACTTTGAGAGTTCACTGAAAGTATACAATTGAAAAGCATCCTGGGAGCCAAGCACGGTGGTACAAACCTGTGATCCCAGCTCTCTGGAAGGCAGGGGCAGGTGGATCACTGTGAATTCGAGGCCAGCCTGGTCTACAAAGCAAGTGCAACACAGCCAAGGCTACACAGAGAAACCCTGTCATGAAAAACCAAAAAAAAAAAAGAAAAGAAAAGAAACAAACAAACAAAAAAAGCATTGTGGGATCCTAGTGTTGGTCCTCTTCCTCCTCACTGTCTGCTCCTGAGGGTAGCAGTATAACTATCATTAGCCTCAGCTGTGATGTGCTACCCAATTGTAAACCCAAAGCAACAGAGCCAATCAGCCATGAGCTAACACCACCAAAGCCACAGCTGAAATAAACCCTTCCTTTTTAAAAGTTAATTACCCCAGCCATTTAGTTAACGATAAATGCAGAAATCTAGGGCTGGAGCCAAGCAGAGTAGTCTATACACCTTTAATTCAATCAGCTGGGACATGAGGCAGGAGAATTAGTTTGAATTTGAGGATAGCCTGGGCTACACAGTGTCTCAAAAAGCTGGGAAAGGCCTTTCAAAAGTAAAAAGCAGGAGAGGAGGTAGGGGTGTTAGAGTAGATTAAGAGAGATTGCTGCACCTGCAGAGGACCTAGGTAGGCTTGGTTCCCAGCGCTCACATGGCAGCTAACGACTATCAGTAATTACAGTTCCAAGGGATCTGGTGGTCTCTCTTCTGGCTTCCTTAGGCACCCAGCATGCTCACAGTACACATACAAATATGGACATACAACACTAATACACCTAAAATAAAAATAAGTTATAAAATGTGTGGGGGCTGAACAGATGGCTCAAATTAAGGACAATTGATTAGAGTTCAATTCCCAGTATCCACATTACAGCTCCACAACTCTCTGTAACTTAAAGTTCAAGGGGATCCAATCAATGCCTTTTATTGGCCTCCAGAGGCATCAGGCACTTGTGTGCGCGCACACGCACACATGCACCTGGTGATGAACTAATTTTGAAAAAAGAAAGAAAAAAAAATAGAATAACATAAGTCTATAGCAATGGCTCAGGGTTAAAGCCATACAAGTTTGAGGATCAAAACTGGGATTACCCAGAAACCATGTGAATGCTGAGTGTAGATACCATGCACCTGTAATTCCACCCCTGAAAGGTAGAACCAGTGAACCCCAGAGCAAGCAGATTAGCAAGCTAGCCATAGCCTATGCTACGGTTTGATTGAGAGATCCTGCCACAGGGCAAAAAGTATAGAGCAATTGAGAACGATTCCTGGCACCAACCTTGGGCCTTTACATATGCATGTATACCCAGACACATGTACCAATATACATACAAAACCACGTATACACAAACACGCACACCAATACCTCCCACACCACACAAAAATGGAAATTAAAAAAAAAAAAAAACAATTTAAAAGTTCACAGTATTTAAGAGTCAAAAGAAAGAAACTGGTGGTATTTTCCTTCACAACGACTGCATGATAAATTTACTTTTAGTTGGGAGTGGTGGTGTACACCTTTTATCCCAATGGGAGAAGCAGAGGCAGGTGGATCTATCTCTGTGAGTTCAAAGCCAGCCTGTCTACATAGCAAGTTCCAGGCCAGTTAGCGAGACATAGTGAGTCTTTGTCTAAAAATAAAACAAAACGACAAGAACAAAAAACTTATATTTTTAAAGATTTTATCCCGGAGGCTAGGAGAGACAGCTCAGTCCCAGCACCTACCTAGTGATTCACACTATCCTTAACTGCAGTTCTAGGGGATTCTGACCTATGTGGACACTAAGTGTGCAAGAGATGCACACACACACGCAGACCAAATGCTCACACACATAAAATGATGAATTTAAAAACTTAAGTTTATCTCTCATATAAAACTGATGGTAAAAGTAGATATATTAAATACACTGACAAGCTCCTCAGAGTACTTTATTATCATCTACAAAGATTTTAACTATAAAGTTCCTTTAATATTTCTAATTTTTCTGTTAAATATTTAAAATTAATATATTTGAGATGTCCCTAAGTTGTTACATATAGAATGTTATGATATTACAAGACTTTATTGAGAGATTCAAACCCCAATTCTGGAAAACTAGTAATACATTTAAATAATGTATGCTGTTAATTCTGCTGTGAATATTTGCCCTATAAACTGCTATTTATTTGTTTGTTTGTTTTTTGAGACACCGTTTCTCTGTGTAGCCTTGGCTATTCTGGACTCACTTTATAGATCAGGCTGGCCTTGAACTCACAAGACACCCGCCTGCCTCTGCCTCCCAAATGCTGGGATTACAGGTGTGCACCACCTCGTCCAGCTTTAAAGTGCTCTTAAATATAAAAAATTGTAATTTGGAGAGTGCCTTTGCTTCACAAATATTAAAAATGGAGATATTATTATATGAGCCCATGGGGTGCTGAGTAATGGATGGTTTAGGGCACAGTCTTGATGTTGTAAATCAGACTAGTCTTGAACTTAAGATCCTTCCACATCTACCTCCTGAGTGCTAGGATTGCAGGTCTGTGTCAGCAAAAAATTATTTCCAGAATGCTACGGAATAAATATCAACAATAAACAAGATTTACTCAAATACCTTTATGTATGGGGAAAAAAAAAACCATGTCTTTTTTTGTTCAAATAACGCTACTGAGATATCATTTGTCTATTGCCCACTTGGATAAAGTAAAGGGCATTTAAATTTTCTAATCTAAAGTACACTGAAAACTTAAATATTAAATATTCCAGCAGAGCACAATGGTGCACACCTTTAAACCCAACACTCAGGAGGCAGAGACAGGAGTAGCTCTGTGAGTCTGAGGACAGCCTGGTCTACATAGTGAGTTCCAGTACATTCCAGGACAGGCACAACTATACAGAGAAACTCTGTCTCACAACAACAACAACACACACACACACACACACACAAAAACCAACCACACAAACAAAAATCTTTCATATTCCAAAGGAAACTACAGTCCCTAAATTACACAATTAAATTTAATAAAGAGTATAATCTAATTCAATTACCCAACCTACGTAATTCAATTACAACCACCTCATTCCTAGGCTCTTTATCATTAAATTATAGATATTTAACCACATCACCTTTCTGCTGTACGGATTACTAATTACTAGTTTGGTGTCATCAGAACCAGATAAAATATATTCTCCAGTGTCATTCCAACAGATTGTATTAACCTAAAAAGAAAAAAAAAAGAAGAAGCTTTAAAAAACGGGACATAACAAGAAGTAAGCCATCTTTCACTTACCTGTTTTACAAAATTTACAACACTAATAAAGCCACTGTCTATGAGGGCAAGTTCACAGACTGAAACCAGGTCTTGATTCATAAGGTCACTGTTATATCCTAAAAGGCTCCAAAGACTACTGCAAAAACCAACATTTTATCTTGGATCCTCAAGTCAAACCACTGTCACTATGACCAAAGACACCAGGCATTCCCAACCTGAGAGAAATTGTCCCCTCTGCAGGAAAGTTCTAAGCACGAAAACTTGAATTATAATATGCTTAGGGTGTTCATACAGTAGACAATATGCAATAGGTGAGCTAAAGCAAAGAGGGGCATTCTAAAAGAAAGAACAGTAAAGTAAAGCTAGAGAGCAAAAACAAGTTTAACAGAAATAAAGAATGGCTTTGATAGGTTCATTAGCATACTGGACATAGTTGAACGAATCTCTGACTTTAGGATATATAGAAACCTTAAAAACTACAGAGAGAACAAAGTATGGGGTGTGGGGAGGTGAGCAATCAGAATGTACAAGGGCTGTGACACAAACACAAAGGTATATAATCCATGTTTGATGGAAACACCGAAGGACTAAATCGAGAAAGGGCAGAAATATTTTGCAAACTAAAGATTCAGAGTGCTCAGAGGAAACTGGGGCGCAGCAAAGCACTTTAAGTCTGTGAAGAAAGCCCTGGAAAGAGTCCACCCAAGGCTGACTCACTGGTCAGAGCTTACAATGTGCAGAGGCTGGAGTGCTGCAGGTCCCAAGCCTGATTACAAAACTTATCTTGGACCAGCTTTAGCTCCCACTGCAGCCACTGTCCACAGCAATAAACTCTTTAAAATCTTTAAAATTTTAATACAATAAATTAACTCACAAAAGCAACTTAAAAATGGGTTGGAGTGTCATCATTCTTATCAGCTACACTAAATGTCAGGCTGCACGTGTAGAGGCTGTAATATTACCGAGTGAACATAATGTCCAACCTATAATTTTATGCCCACTCAAATCATAAATCAGGTGTGAATGCAAAGAAAAAGGAGGTTGGTTTGAATTTGTGAGAAAGTTTACTTTCTTCAGCAATATACTTGAGAACACAGTAAAACCTGAAAGAAAAACGTAAAGATGAAAAGATATAGACACTTGCAAATCTGTTTGCAACTAACATTTAGAAATCTTTCTCTGGGTTAAGGTGAAAGATTTGGTCTTTGGCTCCCAGAGGGTATAAAACCTGGCACAGAACACACTCTTGCCCTCTTCAGTGAATAATTCCTGAGTGCCCCATATGTGTAAGAATTCCGGGACACTTACTTTTCTGGATATTTATTCATTTAGTAGCTTTCTGAAGAGGTTTTCTCAGTCCAAATGTGCAAAGGCAGAGGGGCAAGTATGTTGACTATGAATACATATGTTTAAACAATTATAATGTCATATAGTAAATACCAGGAAAAAAGCATAAAGATATTGATTATAGGTGGTATGCTTTTTAATTATGGAAAGCTTTTCTGTAACACTTCAAAGAGAGACTTCTGGTTATAAGACATAAAATACATAAGACAAGATGGAAGCCAGGTATGAGATGCATGCCTGTAATCCTCACCCTTGACAAGCTGTGGCAATTAGATCACAAATCCAAGGATAGCTCAGCCTGCAGTGAGTTCCAGTCCAGCCTGCACTACATACCAAGTCCTTCTTTAGAAGAATATAGACAGACACACACACAAAAACACACATACACACAGAGTCTAAATGTTACTTAAAATGTTGTTTGTTTTAGCTTTTTGAGACGTAGTTTAAACATTTGTTTTAAAGAAGTAGACCAGTCAACTAAGAAGACACAACTGAAATGGGTCAATGAGGCAGAGAAAACAAGGTCAATATAGTCACCATATATATATATTCACCATATATATATATATATATATATATATATATATATATATAAAATATATATATATAAAATATAATCAGAAAAGCATTTCAACAATGAGGAGAAATTCTAATGACAGCTAAGTTTCTTTCCTTCTTTCTCTCTCTCTCCTTTTTTTTTTTTTTTTTTTTTGAGACAGGGTTTCTCTCTCCTGAACTCACTCTGTAGGCCAGGCTGACCTCAAACGCACAGAGATCTGCCTGTCTCTGCCCCCAAGTGTTGGGATTACAGGCATGTGCCACTGCACCCAGAGACAGCTAAGTTTCTAAGATGTTTTGGTCTCTAGAGGTAAGAGTCATAGCAAGCCTAACAAGAGCAACTTCAATAGAGTGAATGAAGTGGAAGCGTCATGAAGAGAAAACTCACCTGGCCTTCAAACAGCACAAAACCAAACCTTACACACACTTTTCTAAATTCAAAAATATGCTTTCATGGAAAAGATGTGTGTGTGAATATATTCAAAACATTCTTATAAAATTTTCAAGGAAAACAAATTCCAAATATACTTGTGTTTTGATTTTATTTTGTGTGTGTAGGTCAGGTTGGGTTTGAACATACTACATAGCTGAGGAAAAACCTGAATTCCTGATCCTCTGTCCTTTTCACACTGTCACCATCCCTTAACTACTTTCCCATTCTGAAAAGTCAGTTACAATCCATTCTAGGAAGATTAGGACATTTTCTCAGTCATTTAAACACACTATGAAAGCTATTTCTAGTTAAGAATTAACCATTACTTACACAGCCATCATGCACATTTAAGGTTGCTTCAAGTTTTAATCTTTGGATAAATTCTCTTCTTCCTGTTTAAAAAGAAAGAGTTCAATAAACCATACAATCTCCACTGAAATCAAGAGCCTAAGACCCGACACAACATAACCCGACCTGTAATTTCAGCTCTACCATTTACAAAGTGAACGGTATTAGACAAATTAACCCCCTAAGGTTTATTTCCTCATTAGCATAACTAATTTACAAAAGACAACATGGTATCTGAATCACAGTAAATTCCTGTTTCTTCATCTACTAATTTAACAAATAGTCAGTACTCAGTGTTCCAGATAATGTTCTAGAAGCTGGGAATGCAGTCTTCCCTTGGCAAGGGTAAAGACAATAAAAGGTGTCTTAGTTATGAATTCATTAGGTAGAAACATAAAGCAGAACACAGGGATGAAAGAGGGCTGGTGGGGGGGGTTGAGGTTCTCAATTTTAAACAGGGTAGCAAACAGTAATAAGCTAAAAAAATAATGCACCATTTTTTTAGTAAGATTTATGCATTTTTACTTTAGGCCCAAGTGTTTTACTTACTTGCATGTATGTACACCGTGTGCAAACTCAGGTCCTTTGCAAGAATAAGTGTTCTACCGCTGAGCCCAATATTTTAAATATATAGTAGAAAATATATAAGTGAAATCAGCCTGAATGTCTAGTAAGAGCAAAATAGTTTAAATGCTGTGAAAATAGGTTTAAGTTTCTTTTCCAAAAAATGAGAAATAACTCCCTCTAAAAAAAAAAATGAATCATCTTTACCAAAGACTGGCCAGAAAGCATGCTTATTTGGCAGCTGCAATGAAAGCTGAATTTATAACAAAGAGCTGCAATTAACTGCACAATCAGGCTGATGAGTTATCAAAATTATACTAAGTTCTACATTCTGTCATGAAGGACAAGCTTCTGTGTCACACTTTCCTGTCATTCAAGGATCCTCAATTTAATTTGTGTGACTTCCTTCAGTTTGGGTTTGTTGGTTTCTCTGTGTAGTCCTGGCTGTACCAGAACTCACCCTATAGACCAGGCTGGCCTTGACCTCAGAAATCCATCTCTCTCTGCCTCCCAAGTGCTGGGATTAAAATGTGCACCACAAATGCACAAGCAGCTTTATCTTAACCGCAAATTAGAAACAACCCAACTATCTAAAAACTGCTGAACACCTGAAAGACTCTACCTAGCAGTGTATCAAAGCAGATGCTGAGACCCATAAACAAGCCTTCAGCAGAGTGTAGGGAATCATATGAAGGAAGGAGGAATTAGTATAACCTAGAGGGAGCCCCACAAGGTCCAAATATATCTGGGCACAGGGGTCTTCTCTGAGACTGTTTATCCCACCAAGGACCATGCACGGATATAACCTGCAACCCCTGATCAGACATAGCCCATGGCAGGTCAGTATCCAAGTGGGTGCCCTAGTAAGGGGGACAGGAATTGCTTCTGACATGAACTCAGTGTCTGGCTCATTGAGCTCCCCCCACCCCCACCCCAGGAACAGCCTTGCTAGGCCACAGATAAGGACACTGTAACCATCCTGAAAATACCTGATAAGCTAGGGCCAGACCGAAGAAGAGGAGGATACTCCCTCTCAGTGGACTCGGAAGGGGGCAGGGAGGAGATGAGGGAGGGAGGGAAGGAATGGGAGGGAAAGAGGGAGTGGGCTACAGCTGGGATACAAGTGAATGCATAAAATTATTTAAAAATAAAAATATTAAAAAATAAAAAAATTTAAAAAAAACTGCTGAATGGACAAACATCCATACTATGAACCACTAACTTTAACAATAAAAAGGAATAAATTATTAATGTACATAATGTAGACACATTTAAGGACAATTACGCAGGTGAAAATCTTATCTGAAAATGCTAAATGTCATCATTTATAAAGCTACACATATTATGTGTCTATATAATACCCTTCTTTCTTTTGAGATGGGTACATCTTTATTTGCCCAAGTTGGTGTCAAACGTGTGGGCTTAAATGATCTAGCTGCCTTATTCTCCTAGGTAGTTCAGAGTACAGTCACACGCCACAAAAACCAATATAAGACATCTATGAAATGACAAAACTGTATGTGTGGAGAATAAAATTGTGCTTGTCAGGGGTTACAGCAGTAAAAGAAGGGTATAAAGAGGGTTGCACAAAAGATCCTTGTGGGGCTGGAGAGATAGCTCAGAGGTTAAGAACACAGTCTGCTCTTCCAGAGGTCCTGAGTTCAATTCCCAGCAACCACATGATGGCTCACAACCATCTAGAATGAGATTTGGTGGCCTCTTTGGCACACAGGTATACATGGAGACAGAACACTGTATATAGACATAATAAATAAATAAATCTTAAAAAAAAGATCCTTGTGATAGAATTTTATATTTTAAGCACATTAATCATAATTAGTGAACTAAAATTAACATTAATCTATCAAATATCAGACTACACTACATGAAACTGAATGTACACATAAAAATGAATTTGTGTAAAATTACAAAATCTGAATACGGAAAGTGAATTCCATCAGTTTCCTGGTTATTATATTTCAAAGGAAGTTACCATTGGGGTACTGGTTAAAGGTTATACGGTATACAGCTTTCTATTACAGATGGTTGTGTGCCGCCATGTGGGTAGAGGGAATTAAACCTGGGACCTCTGGAAGAGCAGCCAGCACATTCAACCAAGCCATCTCTCCAGACGCAAAAGTTCTATTAGTTCTTATAGCTGCATATGGGTTAGTTATTTTCTTCAAATATAACTTTTAAACTTAAAAGAAAAATAATATTTTAGCCAGGTGTGGTAACACACACCTTTAATCCCAGCACAGCACTCAGGGAGGCAAAGGCATTCACTGTGAGTTTGAGGCCAGGCTACAAAGTGTGTCCAGGACAGCCAAAGCTACACAAAGAAACACTGTCTGAAACAAAACAAAAACAAACAAGCAAAAAATTCCCAGAGACAATGCCAAGCCCAGATGGCTTCAATGATTTAAAGAAAAAGTACTTTCAACCTTATACAAATTGAGAAAAATGAAGCATATCCCATTCATGAAGCCAACATCATTCTAGTATTAAAACTAAGTACATTTTTAAAACTATAAACTATGAACAAGAGCCCAAAGCTAACTGAAACTTAACTTAAAACATAAAAAGGAGACGGGCAGTGGTGGCTCACACCTTTAATCCCAGCACTCAGGAGGCAGAGGCAGGCAGTTCTGTAAGTTCAAGTCCAGCCTGATCTAGTGAGTTCCAGGACCGCCAGGGCTACACAGGAAAGCATGTCTCAAAACACACACACACACACACACACAGAGAGAGAGAGAGAGAGAGAGGATAACTTACCATAACAATAAGAGCCCAGAAATTGAATACTGAATTCAATATCAACTCAATTCAATTCAAACACCCAAATTTAATTAACCTCTTAAGGGCTGAGAGTTGGCTCAAAGGTTAAGAGTACTGGCTGTTCTTCCAAAGGTCCTGAGTTCCATTCCCAGCAACCACATGGTGGCTCATAACCACCTATAATGAGATCTGGTGCCCTTTTCTGATGTGTAGGCACACATGCAGGCAGAATACCGTATAAATAATAAATAAATCTTTTTTAAAAACAAGTAATCTCTTAAGAGCATCAGTGGAAGAAAATTCAGACGCTTTAAGTTTATCCTCACTGTGTGCGTGGTGCACACGGTGGGGCAGGTCTATGCCATGGTGCACATATGGAAATCAGAAAACTTCATCAAGTTGTCTTTTCCTCCTTCTTGTATGTGGGCTTTGAGGACTGAACTCAGATCATCAGTGTGCAGCAAACACCTTTACTCACTGAGCCATCCTGCCAACTTCCAAATAACTTTTTAAAAATTGTTTGCATTTACTGGCTTTTAAAAAACTTTCATGTTTTGATCATATTTCCCTCACCCAACTCCTCCAAAGTTCTTCCCACCTCCCTACAGCTATCATCTTTCTCAAAAATAAAAGGATAAAATGAGTAAAAATAGCAAACCAAACAAACCAGAATATGCAAGGAACATGGGATGTCCTATGTTGGCCAACTACTCCTGAGCACCGGGCCTGCCCTGGAGTGTGGTTCATATATATACCCAGTGTCCCTCCATTAGAGAAAAACTAATTCCCCTTTCCCAGCTGCTATCAGCTGTAAAAAGCTTCTTGATTAGGGATGGGGCTTTTGTCCACAAAAATTTTTCTGAAAAAAAATAGAAACACTGACAAAAGTAACCAGTTGTGATCAACGTCTCAGTAATCTCCCAACAGCCGACTTCCCTAATCTGAGAAAAAGCAACTACAAAAACCTATAGGCAACAACACACTCACCGTAAAGGACAATCTTTAAAATTTCTGTGTATGGCACAAGTGTGCCTCCATGCATGTGTGCGCACCATGTGTGCGCAGTGCTCACAGAAGCCAGGAGAGGCCAGCAGAGCGCTTAGGACTAGAGTTAGAGACAGTTGTGAGCTGCCATGCAGGGGCTGGAAAATGAGCCTGGGTCTTCTGCAGGAGCAGTAAGTACGCTTAGACACTGCCGTTTCCCCATCCAAATGCCCACCCTCCCACTTCCTACACGCCTTGTTCTCTTTTGACAAGGCTTGATACCAGAGCCTTGCATACGTTACCCAAGTTAACCACAACTCTACATCTAACCCCTGGGAAATTTTTCTAAAATCAGAAAGGAGGGCTAAAGAGATAATTCAGTGGCCGCGAGCACTTGACACTCTCGCAGAGGACCTGGTTTCAGTTCCTGGCACTCACACGGTGCTCATTACCTCTGTAACTTCGGTTCTGGGATATTCAATCAGAAAAGATCTCCATGGACACCAGGCATGCTGTGGTACACATACACACATAAAAACAAAATACTCATCCACCTAATCTGTCAAAACAGCTTAAGAAAATAATTCTCTTAGTCACAGTTTTTTATCATTTTGATAAAACACTGACTGAACACAACTTGAGGAAAGGTTTATTTTGCTTACACTTCCATATTGTAGTCCACCACTGAGGGAAGTCAGGACAGGAAATGAAGCATGGAGGAATGCTGTTCACTGGCTTGCTCACTGTTTACTCAGTTTGCTCCCTTATACACCCCGGTACCACTGGCCCGACAGCAGCATCCAGAATGGGCTACACCCAATCACTGATCAAGGAAATATCCCACAGATTTTGTCTACAGAAATGTCTGATACAGGCATTTTCCCAACTGAAGTTTCCTCTTCAGAGATGCCCAGATCAAGCTGACAAAAAACTAACCAGCACAGCTGACTCCTTTTCAAGCAACAGTGCTTACTCTTACACCTACATTCAACTTTCTGAGCCGTACCCAGAGCAATTAAAGAACAACCGAATACAGGTGTAAAAGGATGAATCAAACTTAATATGCAATGACAATCATCCACATAAAATTAATAGGTAGGTTTTAACTGTGATTCAAGATATAAGACCAATTTTTTAAAGCCCATTCTGGGGCTGGGACTCCATGAAATGAAGAAAACCACAAAACTACTAAATCAACAAATAACCAAAGTATAGACCAGAATGATAGTTTGCAATATTCAATATTATAAAAATGAAAGTTCTCCCAGACATAATATAGATTCAACACAAAACAAGATAGTGGTTGTTGACAGTGGTTTTTGAGACAACCATTGAGGCTCCTATGTAGCCCCAATGACCTAGAATTTACTATGTAGACCGGGCTGGTCTCAAACTTGCAGCAATCCTCCTGTATCTGCCTCTTGAAAGCTGGGATTATCACTGTACACCATGAGCCAGGACAAACAAGAATGAATTTGGAAAATGCCTTCATTTCTGACTCCTTTTATTTGATGGCCATACAAGTTGATGTAACTGCTTCTACCCTGAAGCACTGGAACATGGTTTGCAGAGCAACCTGACTCTGCATTCCTAGGACAATCACTTTTATTTGACCCAGAATAAACAATCTCTTATCCATTTGAGTTAGAGCTTTGTCTTGCACTGACAGAAGAAAAATGAAAGACAATTGTACTGGAATTTGAGAAATAAAAATGGGGCAGGCAAGCTGGAGATTGAAACAGCTGCCAGGAAATGAAAGAGGAGAAAAAGGAAAATTGTACTTTCT
Organism: Psammomys obesus; assembly: GCF_907164565.1. NCBI lineage: Eukaryota > Metazoa > Chordata > Mammalia > Rodentia > Muridae > Psammomys > Psammomys obesus. The sequence goes on along the minus strand of NW_026596057.1, from coordinate 4,991,624 downwards.
GAATTAGATACAAGAAAGCAGATAGTCTCAGCAATGGTACTCTGTAGCTGTCAAATGGGGGAGGTGGAGGGTATGTGTAGATGGAGATCTTCACAGCATAAGAATGCCAAAGTCAGACCTCAGAAAACAGGGAGACTTAACAGAAAGGGTCTGTAAGCAACTTCACCCCAAGACAGGGGTTACTGGGGACTAAGGACAATTCTCATTAAGGGGAGGAAATATTCTTCCCCATCTTATGTCTTTAGGTATATCATGTTCTGTTCACCTTCTGAGTTCAGGGATTGTAAAATGATTTTTTTTTTTCCTTATTAAAGGAGACCTTAGCATTGCTTGGGCAAGGGAAGGGAAGCTCCTGATATCCACACAGCAATTATCAACTCTTAACTAAGCCATTTGAAAATTTACAGATCATCAACCAGGCTACTGTGCCAGAGAATATCACTGTCAATATTGATGCATTAAAGGGGTTTACAAACTTGGGACCACTTTTTGCACCACAAAGGATATTATGAATCAAGGAACATACCACTTTTACTAGAGGTGCCTGACACAGTTACTGTGGTATCTCTTCACAGCAATAAAATAGGAACTAAGACAATTATGCATTATTTTCCAAAAGGTGCCAGGGAAGCAGTCAGCTGCAAATGGCCCTTTTATTCCATTCTCCCTTCCTTTCATCTGCTATATCACACTGGGTCCATTTTAACATTCACCATTAACAATAAAGTACTGGCACAAAGACAGAAACTTAAATCAATGAGTGTGGTAAAGAAATTGAATTGAACATAGTTAACTGATTTTCAACAAAGGGAAAAAGTCCTTTCATAAACAGCAGTGAATCAATTTTACATTCATAAGAAATGAAACTTGATTCACCTCACAGCACATATAAAAATGAGCTCTAAATTGTTCTTAGTGGTAAATATAAGAGACAAAATAGAAAACTTCTAAGGAGCAAAAAAAAAAAAAAAAAAAAAGTGACCTTGGATTATGTAAAGATTCTTAAACAGAACACAAAAGTTTCAAAAAGTATTAACTATAAAAACTGTTAAGAACATCTAGAAAAGAACATTGTTAAAAGACAAGTGTGTAACAGTTCAAGGCCATCCCTTGGGTCTTAAGGGTCACATCAGACCCTGTCTCAAGAAAGAGGGGGATAAAAGGAAGCTGGCAAAAGAACAGAAGGGGTGTGGGGAGAGGAAGGGCAAGAGAGGGAGGAAGAAGAGAGGGACAGATGGAAGGGGAGAGAAGAGAGGAGAAAGTGTTTCAGGGACAGGTCAGGAGAGGTGAAAAGGTAGGGATGACTTCAGAAAAAGACAGCACCAAGCATGATGGGAACACAGCTATAACCTCAGCATTTGGAAAGTAGTTCCAGATCAGCTTGGTCTATATAAGGCAGATTCTGTCTTAAAAGACCAAAATTTAAATTAAAAAATAAAGAGGGGAAAAAAAGACAAGACAAAGGGAAATGTATTTTATTTTTAAAGTATTTGAGTTTAATTTCAGCACCAGGCGACAAAGACAGGTAGAGTTTAGTAAGTCTGAGGCCAGGTTGATTTATCCATATTGAGTTGCAGGCCAGCCACCACTGTCTCAAAAATAAAATACAGTAAGTTTTCTAATCTGACTAAGGACTTGTACCAAAACTCAGACACATAAACATAATATGGATAGATGTATCAGTAAAAATATATAAAAGGTAATCTTTACATTTAACCAACATACATGGAGGTAAAACAAAAAGATATTTAAGACTGTCAGCCATTAGAGAAATACAAACTGGAGCAACATTCTTCTATATGACTCCCACCAAAAAGGCTAAAATTAGAGCTGGAGAAATGGTTCCAAAGAGCAGTTATTGCTTTTGCAGAAGATCTAGATTTGGCCCCTCGCATCCACATGGTGATTCACAACTATCCTTAACTCCAGTTCGAGGCACTCTCTTGACCTCCACATACACATATAGACAAAACATTCATGGGCATAAAATAAATCTTGTTTTTTTTTTTTTGTTTTGTTTTCTAGAGCTGAGGACCGAACCCAGGGACTTACGCTTGCTAGGCAAGTACTCTACCACTGAGCTAAATCCCTAACCCATAAAATAAATATTAAAAATAAATATTAAAGAAGGGGGGCGGGGGTAAAATTAGGAAGAGCCCATACACCAAGTGGGAATGTGGTGTGGTGCAATTATGTTGAAGAAACGTTAAACAGAATGTACAACCCAATCTTATAAGTGAGGATTTGTGCCTACATAAAAAAAAACAAAACAAAACATACTTTATGTTTTCCAAGGTCTAAGTGAAACTTTAGTTTTCACTATTTATAGCTTCTTTGTAAACTCTCACCAGTATTTTTAAAAGAATTTTGGGTGAAATTTTGTGTTTTGGTTTTCTTACCTCAAGCTGGCCTTAAACACAGTACCCTGCTGCCTCTGGTTCCCATAAAATGGGATTACCAATTTAGAAAAACATCTTTGAAAAAAACAAAACACTACAAACAAACACATTTACTGTATTTAGGGTAAGGGACAGGTCACATTATGTGTGTGGGTCAGAGGACAACTTGGGCATAAGTTCTCTTCTCCTGTGTGGGTCCCACGACTCTAACTCGGGATGTCAAGGCTCAGCAGCAAGGGACTTTTCTCACCTGGCCATCTCACTCTGGACTACTGTGGAACTGGCAATATGTGCTAGGCTGGCCTGGAACTTGCAGACAATCCTGCCTCAACCCCCAAATGTCGGGATTATACGTGTAAACAACCATACCTGGCTGTGTACACAGTATGAATGTATGTCCACCTGTATGTGTGGGTGCGCCAGCCTATGCATGAAGGCCAGAGGACAGAGGGCTTTCTCTTCCTTTATTCCTGAGACAGGATCCCTTGCTGAAGATGGAACTCTCAGATTAGCTAGTTTGATACAACAGCCATTAAATCCAGTAATGTTCCTGTCTCCACCTCAGATCCCACCTTTGTACAGGGGTGCTGGGGACCCAAATTTGGCCCTCTTGCCTGTACAGCAAGCACTTACCCATTCAGCCATCCCATCCTCTTTCTTGTTCTTAAAGAACGCATCTCCTGTAGCCCAAGCTGCCATGGAACTCCTTAATCCTCCTAACTTTGCTTCCCAAGTACTAGAGGCATGATCCACCATATCCAGTTGAATTTTCTTCAATTGCCCTTGTTTTTTATTTTTCAGAAAGGGTCTCCTGAATTCCAAGCTGGTCTTGGACTCTTTATCCTCCTGCCTCTACCTCCAGAGTGCTAGGATTACAAACTGACACTTCCACAGCCAGTATGTCGTGCTAGGAATGGAACCCAGGGCTTTTGCTAGGCAAGCACTCTTATCAACCCATCTACACCCCAGTCCTTAATCTTCACGTACTTAAGATCAGACAGTGAAGAAAGCAATCCTGTTTGTGTGGTTTGGAAGTCGGTGCTTTTGGAATACAGTAGAGTCATTATCTATAAAAACTGGTTGTTTTGCCTTAGATTACTCCATAGCCAGAGATCTCTGTTTAGCTTCTGAAAAAGTTAGTGAAGCCTTACATTTTGTTTTGTTCATCTCAAAACCTCCATAAAAGTTAACATTCCAGTTTTAAGGTTACTTGGCAGTAATTCATTATTAGGAATACAAATAGTAGAAACCTATAAGGAGAAAATGCAAATTACAATATCCTGAACAATTATAATGTTTAAATCTAAATATCTTTAAGAAATCGATTTACTAAGTTCCACTGAATTAGAATTTAAAAGTTTTTTTATGAAAGAGTTTCACTAAATATCCTTCAAGCTATCAACAAGCCTCCTTCCTCAAAAAAAAAAAAAAAAGAAAAAAGAAAAGCATTACAAGAGCATTTTAAAAGGTCATTCACTAACCCCCACAAGCACTCATTCACACAAACAAAGAAACTTATTAGGTGAAGGGTATTAATTAGATTTACTGTAGCTTTTATTTCAAAATGGCCTTGAACTCCTGATCGTCCCCCTTTTACCTTGGAAGTGCTGGAATTATAGGTGTCCTCCATCTAACCCAGCTAAAATAACTTCTAAAGAAGTGCTAATATAAAGTATGCATCCTCATTATACTTACATTACTTAAAGCTAAACATGGTTGCAAACACCAGCAAGCCCAGAATTTAGGAGACTAAGGAGGATCAAGAGTTCAAGGCCAGTCTGTACAGAGCAACACTGTCTCCCAAGTCTACCTCTCCTCCCCTTTAAACTTACAAAGACTGTTTGCCATAAAGGTATACAAATCCACTTGTATGTTTGAAAGTGTGTGACTAAGACTTCCTAATAATCAGTGGGGTCATACTCTTCAATTTAGCTGCACTGAAAACAAGTTCCATCTCCATTCAGAAGTCTAAGTAGGAAGAGAATAAGAATGTGGGTTGTTTTTTTTAACTTTTTAAATACATTTTACTTATCTGTTGTGGGGGAGGGGGCAACTTTCAGGAGTCAGTTCTCTTTGCAACAAATGAAGCAGGATCTGGAGATCCAACTCAACACATCACAGGTGGGGTGGCAGCTGCCTTTACCTACTGAGCCATCTTGAAAGCCCTACGGACCATGTTTTAATTAGCTTTATTATATACTGCTGAACTCAATCAGAAATACCAACACAAAACTAAACACTTAGAACTGCCCAACTGATTGCAATAAAAGACCAAATTACATATCTACTCACACAAAACTGTTACCATGTGCTTTATTAAGGTAAAAATCTGTTCTAGACAAATTAAATTTTAAAATAAATTTGCACACCTTTTTTTAGGTCAAGGATTTTTAAAGGACTTTACAAATACTAAAAACAAGTCCTCTAGGTACTTAATGAACATATGTAAATGATGTTTGCACACTGTTGTGACAATGAACACATATTTAAAGAAAAAAGGACAAACTCAGGTACACCCTTGCACACACTGTTATCCCAGCTAGCAGAAGACTGAGATAAAAGTTAAGGCTAGCCTAAGCTATATGGGGAGCCCTTGTAACAACAACAACAACAACAAAGGTACAGACAAAAATTTAGAACATTAAAGTTTTTCATTAAGTACTATGTAATTTTTTACACAAATGTTTGTCTGAAAGGATCTCGAGATGTAGTGAAGAAAAAGCAAGGGGAAAACAATGTTTACACACCATGAATTCAATTTTGTCACACACAAAACATGCACATACATACACTACTATTTATATATGTGTATACTTCTAAGAAGGAAGTAAATCAAGAAAAATAGTCAAAACACAGAAACATTCTGCTCTTTCGTATTTGAATTTTTAGTGACTACACATTCATAAAAAAGAACTTAAAATGCACACCGAAACTACTTGTAAGTAATTTACCACCAGTAGTAAATTAGCTGTAATGAGATTTTATTTCCTTCTATTTTTGATTTAGTGAAAAACAATGACAACAACAAATCTCTTTACCTGGCAAAGAAATGACAGAGTTGGGGGAGGAGGCGCTTGGAAGAAACAGGACATTTTAGTTGACTCAGGCGTGACCCAGCACACTCACAAAACTCATGGTACGCAAAACGAAAAAAGTGGAATACTGCGCCCTCAGTACTGAAGGTTGTTTTTAGAAAGCTTAACTAAGAAACAGAAAATGCCAAGTGTGTTTTCCAGGGGTGGGAACAGGAACGTGAAACCCTACACCACCTAAAAGAGGTCTACAGGACTGACAGCAGGCTGGACCTGGGGAAGCGCGGGGGTGGGAAGGGCTCCGCGATCTCTTTTAGGTTTGGGCTCAGCGCCAGGGTTTACAGGGAGCCAGCCTGGGGTGTGAAGTCCCTGTGGGTGGTCAACAGCGTCTAGGGCGACATCTAACCCCCTGCGGAAGCCGAAGAAGGTGGACAACCAGCACCTGAGCTCTTCGGCCGAGCGGGGCAGCTCCGGAGAAAAGCAAAAGCACCAACTTTTGCTCTCAACGTGGCATCTCCGTAAGGTTCGCCGAGTCTTCTACCGAGTCCCAGCCCACGAGCGACCCCAGCACCTTCCCTGGCCAGTGCCGCCTCCCCACGGCCCGGCTCTCCGGAGGAAGCCCAGCCTGAGCCGCGGCTGGCCGCTTGCAAAGGGGACCTGACCTGAGGGGGGGCGGGCGCCGATCACCGACCCACCTGACACCCAGCCTGCGGGGAGCCCCCGCCGAGGCACGGTCCTGCCGCCAACAGCCCCGGCGGCGCCCCCTCCCCCACCTCCGGGCGGCGACCTCAGCGCCGCCGCCGACCCGGGGGGCCCCCGGCTCACCCAGGTAGCGGCTCCTCAGCCGGGATGGGTCTTCCAGCCCGAGGGACCTTTTCCTCACGTCCCACAACAGGTGCGGGCAGGAGCCACTCCGAGACATGGCTCGGCCGGGGCTGGGGTGGAAAGGGGAGACCACCGCGGGGGGTGGGGAGGGAAAGAGAGGGAGGGGACAGGCCGATCAACACCCGAGCGGCACCAGCACCATGCGCGCGCCGGGCCTCGCTGGCGCCGCGACTCAGATGGCGGCGGCCGCGGCCGCGCCTTCTCCCCCGGAGCCGAGCGGCACCCGGACCGCAGCTCGCCTCATACTCTCTCCTCGCACTACCCAGAACATCTACGGATCAGCAACAGTCCCCTCCCTCGACCCCCCTCCCGCGGGAGGCGGAGGCGAAGGCGGAGGCGGCCGCGAGCACCGCCCTCTCCTCCCTAGGCCACGCCCCTCCTCCCGGCCGTTCTCGCGAGACGACGCCCACCGCCCACAGAAGCCGGCGTGCGTCACGGGTGCCCTCACCCTGGGAGCGTAGATTCGGGCCGCTCTAGCCCACTCCTTAATTGTCTATGGCTAGAAAAGAGTAGTGACGGGAGCCGCCGAAGGTGTAGTCTCGCTCACGCCTCTCGGTTCAAAGGAGGAAGCCGGGCGTGATGGCTCTATGCGTGTCATCCCAGCATTCGGGAGGCTGGACGATGGCGAGATCCAGGCCAGCCTGGGCTACATAACGAGACACCGTCTCGAAAAAAAAAAAGATAAGCAGATAAGAGGAAGCCAGACAGGTAGGCGGCGTCATCTCTAGTTGGAGCGAGGAGAGCCCGGAGAGCTTATGTGAACTACGGCCTTCTTAATCAAAGTGAGGGACCGTCCAGAAACGCGGCTTCAGTTTCCCCTCTCCAACATGTCCTCTAGGGCCGGAAGAATGTGAGAGCCTCGCCCCGCCCCTTCCGCCCTGTGAGGCCGGCCAATTAGAGCAGGCGGCTCAGCGTGCGCAAGCGCCTTGCCCGCCTGATGGCAGCCGCCCCTGCGCGGCGACCTCTGTATCACCTGTTGCCATGACTCCTCCTCCCTCTCCCCCGCCCGTCCGCAAGAGGCGGGCTTTGGCCGAGGCCCCGCCCCTCCGCCTTCGCCAGACGCGGCCACAAGGTGCTTCACCTCAGGCAAGCAGAGCCGGGGGAAGGGCGTCCTAGGGCAGAGACCGACGCCAGCGCTGTAGGGAGAAAGGGACGAGCCGCCCTTCCTTGTCAGCCAGGACCGAGACACAGCGGCGCTCCCACTCAACTGCTGTCGACCCCTTGGCCCCCGAGATGGCAGCTGCCGGCGCCCGAGGCCTCCGGGCCACCTATCACCGAATCTTGGATAAAGTGGAGTTGTTGCTGCCAGAGAAACTGAGGCCACTGTACAACCACCCAGCAGGTAATGAATCCTGAACGGCACAGCTCGCACCGGGACAGCCCGTCTCCACCCAGAATTGGGACAGTGGAGGCCCAGTGACAGTTCAGTTGCTATAGTAATCGCAGACTCCCAGTCTCTGAAGGGAATCCATCAGTTCTCCTAATCTTTCACCTCGTTTCGTCTCGCCTCTTCCCAAAGCCAAGTACCTTCACCGGGTGCTCTGGTTGACTTTTATTGCCTTCTCTCCCCGCGAACACTACTCACGCCCCCGACCACGCTTGCAGACTTCAACCTTAACCTCTGCCACGAAGGGGTTTGGGGTCACCATGAAAAGCCCTCATTCTGCTCCCCTTTTTTTCCTCCATGAATTTATAACGCATGTGGGATAGAGCTGAAAAGGTGTCTCTGCAGAGGGTTTGCTGTAAAGGTCATACTTCAGCTTCTGTTGGCAGAGGCCTACTGAGTGAGCCCTTCCCAAAACTGGAGGCTTCCCGCCTCCCCTTCCCGGTTCAGTCAATGTCATTCCTGGTTCCATAGATCCAGACTAAACCAGTCATTACGCAATCGCTGACCAGGTTCTCCCTGAGCCTGTTTTTGTGTGGACAGTTATGTATATAATTCTGTTTCACCACTTACCAAGGTATGACCTTGGGCAAAATTCTACACCCCTGTCCTAATTCTCATAAAACGTATTCAATGTGAAAATAAGAAATAACATATACACTTCATTCTTTGGGGATGTTAGCTGTCACTTATACTGGATAAGTATTCCTGAAGTCGAAAATAACAATTCTTTAAGATGGAAGGCCCCTGTCCCTAGCTCTTTACTGCAGTTCTGCACTTAGGTTACTTCTAATACAAAATAGGTGATAATAATACTTGTTTGTGTGGGGACTAAAATCTGATTATCTTATGAAGGCTTTTGAGCATAAAATTTAGTGAATAGGAAAATTTCCTCAGTGGAAGAGATTGAGTTGCTAACAAAAAAAAAAAAAAAAAAAAAAAAAAAAAAAACGAATTTTGCCTTTACATAGATAAACCCAAAACCCATATTCTGCAGTTTACATTAGAAAAGGCTTCATTCTCCCAAGACCTGAAGCAACTCTCTGGAGCCTGGGCTGGTTGCTAAATCTGGTGTCCACTTTGATAAAAGAATGGTGTATATACCTCAATAGCATCACTGCAGTATGAAAACCATTAAAGAACTTTATTAATGAAGTTTACTTAGTTGCCTTTTAGTTTTTACATTTTTTATTTTGCTATGTTTTATGGCAGAGATTTTTAGGATATAATAGTTGGACAACCTGTGTAATGATCAGGGTGTTACAAAATTAATTGAATTCTCTGGCAATTCTTACCCTCCAGCTTTGTGTTTGAGGCATGACATGAGAACAGTGTAGAACAGAAGTTTTAAAGTACTTAAACTAAGAAGGAATTGGAAGGTAGTCTTTTGTTAACCTTTTCCAAGGCCCTGGCTTTCAGCCACTTTTAATTATTGTTTATAGTACTTAAGCTGCAGACTGAAGAATACTTTGTGTATTTCTTCCAGAAGTCTTTGGGTTACTTCCTCTTTTAAGTGTCAGAGAAGGAACACAGACTTGGAAGACTGTCAGGGTTAGGTCAAGGCTTGACTTTTGACCTTAGCCTTAAAGAATGCCCCAAACCTTAGAGAGAAAAAAAAAAAAAATTCACCAAGACAGGGTTTCTCTGTGTAGCCTTGGCTGTCCTGGAACTCACTCTGTAGACCAGGCTAGCATGGAACTCAGAGTCTACCTGCCCCTCTGCCTCCCTAGTACTGGGAAGATGTGAACCATCACCTGGCTGGAAATCTTTTAGACTTAAGAATAATTGTGAAAATTAAATGATGTAATATCTGTAAGTAGCGAAGTGTTTGTTTTTCAAATCAGAACAAGTATTTTCTTCCAAATGAAGGGGTCATGTTTTGTTTTGTTTTTGTTTTTTTTTTTTTTTTTTTTTTGTTGTTGTTGTTGCTTTTGTTTGTTTTTGAGAGAAGATCCCTTCTATTTCAGGTCAGCCTTGAACTTGCTATGTAGTTGAGGTCTTTGTTTAAGAATAGATCTGGACAAGAATTTAAGGAGACCAACAGAGCCAAAAAAATCTGGGCCCAGGGGCTTCTGAAAGAGACTGAATCAACCAAGGACCATGCCCAGAGAGGACCTAGAACCTCTGCTCAAATTAAGCCCATGGGCAGCTCAGTCTCCATGTAGGTTCTGTAGTAAGGGAAGCAGGGCAGTCATTGGCATGAACTTGGTTGCCTGCTCTTTGATCACCTACCCCTGGCAAGGTGGCCTTTACTAGGCCACAGAAGAAGATGATGCAAGCCAATCCTGACGAGACCTGCTAGGCTAGGGTCAGCTAGGGGGGGAGGAGGACCTCCCCATCAGTGGACTAGGGGAGGGACATGGGGTGAAGTGGAAGGGAAGATATGAGGGGCCTACAGCTGGGATACAAAGTGAATAAATTGTAATAAGTGATAATAATAAAGAAAAAAAGAAAGTGGAATTTCCACTTCAAGAATTGTCAATAAGTAATAAATAATTTGTTATTAAAAAAAAAAGAATAGCACATACTGTTCACATACTGTTAATCCCAGCACTCAAGAGGCAGAGGTAGGTGGATCTCTAAGTTTGAGTTCCAGGAAAGCCGGGGCTGGGACACAGAGAAAATCTCTTGCCTCGAAAAACAAATAAAAAAGACTAGATCTTACCATGTTCTCCTGGCTAGCCTCAAACTCAACAGAAATCTTCCTGCCTCTGCTTCCCTAGTGCTGGGCTTAAAGGTGTGTACCGTCCAGACCCGACACCTTGTCTTTTCAGCACCTGGGGCTTGCTTTGAGCTGCAGGTGTCTACTTATCTCTAACTCCATGCCCAGTGCTGGGGTTACAGGCTTGTGCCAGGGCTCCTTATTTATGTAGTGTTGGGAATGGAGCACAGGGCTTTGTGAATGCTAGGCAAGCACTCTATAACTGAGCTACATCTCTAGCAACTAAAGTTTAAAGTAATATGTAATGATGACTTTCACCAAAAACTTATTTGTGATTGAAAAGTTGTAAGGACCGCAATATGGAAATGAGCAAGCATGAAAAATATGACTGTTGGATCAGTCTTTTGAATACTATTATACTCATTATTGAATCACCTAAGCATTAGACTATATTCGTATACAAGGGTTCTTTTAAAAAGTTATGAAAGGTTAGAATATTAATAGTTGGAAAGTATATATTGCTTGTTATAAATTTTCAGTTTTATTTTTGTCAATGACCAGTATTTCTGGAGAGGAGTATAATTTATATAGATATGAGTATATTTTATATAGATGTATATTGTAGTGGGAATAATATGTGGCCCAAAATTTTGAGGCCTTAGTCGTCTCTTTGCTTATATACATCATGTGCTTTGACATAGAATGATCTGCCTCTATAGAAAATAATAGACAACTATGTATGATTCCTAAACAAGCTCCCCAGCTCATGTGAGGGAAGTCATTTAAGCCACCTTCTAGCCAAAGCATGTGGCTCCAGACAAACCAGCCGTGTGACTGTGCTCTACACTTGTCAGGTGATAACATTAAAGCTGCACAATGTTTACTTAACCGCTTAGATGGTGGTATGGCTTGGATGCCCTTCAACTCTGTTGAGACTTAATCTTCATTGAGAGGCATTAAGTAACTGAAAATATAGTCCAACTGTAGTGTTAGGAAGTGGAACCTTCAGGAAGTAGTTAGAATAATATAAATTCCTTAGGCCAAAGTGCCTATGATTGAGTCCTAGTGACTTTGGGACAGAGACCATACATACACCTAAATGTATCCTTTTCCACTCTTGCTGATTTTAGTATGTTTATCCTGTATTATATGTCTGATAGCCATTTATGAGTGAGTATATACCATGTGTGTCTTTCTGCTTCTGGGTTACCTCACTCAAGATGATATTTTCTAGTTCCCACCATTTGCCTGGAAATTTCATGATTTCCTTGTTTTTAATAGCTGAGTACTATTCCATTGTGTGAATGTACCACAATTTCTGTGTCCATTCCTCCACTGAGGGAGATCTAGGTTGTTTCAGATTCTGGCTATTACGAGACTGATAACCCAACCAAGGACCATGTATGGAGAGGACCTAAAACCCCTCCTCAGATATAGCCCATAGACTCAATCTCCAAGTGGGTTCCCTAATAAGGGGAGCATAGGGGGAGAAGAGGGATGGAGGAAGGGTGGGATTGGGGAGGAACATAGGGGGAGAAGAGGGAGGGAGGGCCCCCCAGCCAGGAAACAAAGTGAATAAATTATAATTAATAATAATAATAATTTAAAAATAAAATAAAGCATAACAAAACTTCACAAAAAAAACAAATAAATGTTAACAGCTCTTTTAATTTATTCTTCTGTTTATCCTGATATTAAGGTATTATAACCACATTAGAGATTATAATTATCAATTATTTTTATATTTTCTTCTGAGATATAATTGTAATAGCCTAACCCTGTGTTTTTCAAGGTCTCAATAATGCATGTAGCATTGTTACCAATTGATTAATGTATACATCTAATTTATTTCACCTAAAGCTTCTTTAGATCTAGTGACAGCTTCTATATCTGAATTCATACATTATCTGCTATTTACTCTGAAAATAAAACAAATTAGTTGAGATCAAATGAAAGGGCAAACTAAGTTTTCTTTAAAAATTTTGTTATAGGTATATTGTTTGGGACCCACCCCAACCCCCACAGGAGAAAGGGTCTCATGCTCAGTCCTGGATGGCCTAAAAATCTCTGTAGGCCAGAAAGGCTTGAATTTCACAGAAATTTACCTGACTCTGCTTCCAGAATGCTGGAATTAAAGGCATATAGAACTACACCCATCTGTCCTTTTCTTTTTTAAAATTTAAAAGCAAAATGAAAAACAAAAGCAAGCTACTTTGTATTGGGAGGGGTGGGTCATGCTTATAATCCTATTCTTTGGAAGACTAAGGCCAGAGGAAAGCCATGAATTCAAGGTCAGCCTGGGCTATGGGGGGAGTTCTAAGTCAGTCTGGGCTACAGTGTGAGACAATCCCCATACCCCCATCCCATCTCCAAATAAAAACAAAAAACAAAAAGCAGCTACTTGTTTACATTTACAAATATCCAACTCTAATTATTTATTACTTGTCCATTGCCTTCAAGTATTCTTGGCAAAATAGCAATTTAGAATGCCTTACATATTTACTACTGATATTTTTTTTGTTTAGTACTTAAAACTCATTAAATTCATTTAAGGTTTGTTTTTGTTATTTAAAATTATCACTAATATGAGCTGGAGAGATGTCTCAACACTTAAGAATACTTGCTGCTTTTTCAGAGGAACCAGGTTTGGTAGCCATCTGTAACTCCAGTATCAGGGGACCTGACAGCCTCTTCTGACCTCCATGGGCACCAGACATAAACAAGATACACATACATACAAGCAAAATACTCATAATATTAAATAAATTGTTTTCACTACTTAAAATACCTTTCTTGGTTCAAAGTTCTGGCCACTTAATTTAATGATTGAAGGGATTTTTTTTGTTTGGTTGGTTGGTTGCTCTGTTTGGTTCTTGTTTGGTTCTGTGGCATTTGTGCAGTCATTTATACTGGCATTTATACTGTCACCTAGCTTGGAGCATTTGAGTAAATTAGTTACTGGATAAAACTACCGGAAAGCTTTACTATTCATTAACTCAAATATTGAACCGTTTAAACTTTCAAAGAAGCCAGAATCTAAGGACCTTACTCAGAAAGCAATTTGGGGACAGCAACAGAATAAACAGTTTTGTAATAGCTGGGCCTGGGAGAATCCGAAGAATTCAAAGTAAATATGGGCACCTGTTCACGCAGAGACTGAGAAGGTACGCTTCCTTGAGTGATGAAAGCAAGCTTCAAGCAATAACAAAAACCTATGAAACTGATGCAGCCTATGATCCAGAGCTTCCATGTATGTCAAAGAAAAATGTTCTTGACTCCTCCCCTGCTTAGTCTAAATGAAATTACAGGAATCTGTATTCTGAGGTTGGGACTGGCACCATAGTTTAAGAGTTGAGTAGCTTTGTAATAAAAGTCTAGTAAAGTCACCAAAGAAGCCTGTGTTCCTGGAGATGAGGAAACAGTGATTCTGGCCTTGAAACTAAAAGTGAGGGCCACCCTGGGTCGAACCTAAAATAATAATTTGGTAAGCATCTATTCTGGGCATGTTAAGCCCAGTGTAGGAAACAGTAGAATAGAATATATGAGCTGCTTGGTTGTTCAAAGGAACATTTAGCTTAAGCCGGAGATGTTAAAGAAGGTTTACTTGATAACCTGAAACCTAAGAAAAAATTTTGAGGGGTGAAAGTTAAGGGGAAACTTGGTGGAGTGTGTTTGTGTAAAAAGCCATAAAACTGTCAGGTGCTTAACAGCACCCAAGTCTCTTTCCCCACTAGATGGCACTAGTAGCAACAGAAGGAGCCAAAACCTCCCTGATTACCTACTTAAGGCAATTGTTTGCTTGGTTCTTATCAGGTGTACCTCTAATCCCAATAGTCACACAGAGGAAACCAAAGTAGGAGGATCCTGAGTTTGAAATCTAAGTCATATACAAAGCTATGTCTCAAAAATATTTTTTCTTTTAAATTATGTTTTTCCTTAGTAAAATTTATCTTAAAATTCCTTGGGTCCTTACCAAATGCTAATGAATGCTGGACAATGCTGGAATTACAGGCTTACACCACACACCCTACATTATAGTCCTTTTCTTCAAATAATTCTATTTCTTTCTTCTCTCCTCCATTTGTTTTCGAGACAGGATTTTCCTACATAGCCCTTGGCTGTCTTGGAACTCACTTTGTAGATCTAAATCTCACAGAGATCCACCTGCCTGTTGGATTAAAGGCCTACACTACCATACTAAGAAAATAAAGCTTAATATTGTAATTATAGTCACAAAGATATGATATGTGCTGTGATGTAGTGTTTAGAGAACTATTCTAAAGAGCATAAGACTTAGATTACAGTATAAACCACCACCATGTGTTTTAGTCTCGGCACCACACACAAAAAATTAAACCAGACTGCCCAATATCTAAATACCTACTCACAGAAACAGACTATGATTTAAAATAGTCATCCTTCATTATCATTCTGGGTGTGTCCCAGGGCCTTGTATACTTTCAATCTTCTCTGCATTACCTTATTAATAAGGCATTAAGGTTGGATAGTTGTTGCTATACTATATTGGTTGCAGGCCAGCTTCAAGAAAAACTGTATGTTCAGTGCAGATGCAAAAGACACAGTCTTGAATATAAACCAAGTTAGCCTTGAATTTATGATCTGCTTGAAGCTTCTGCATGATGAGATAATATAAGAACTACACCACTACACACATTTTCCAAGTATTGTCAGGCCACAGCCGGATGAATCTGCAGATGATGGAAGCTGCAGATAAGGAGAGACAAGTGTGTTTTAAAATTTGTATATGTGTACATATATATCTTTGTGCATATACATGTTTCTTTATATATCATAATAATAAGTAATATAAACTGTTTCCCATTATTTTGGCTAACTTTCCTTCAGTACTATTCATGTAAGTCTGAACTGTGCAGCTACTAGCATAAGGGAAAAATAATCTTGATAGGTGAGTAGATAAGCAACTACTGTTTAAAGTGTACTGTGGGAGGCTAAAGAAGCATGGTGCTGCAGACCCATAATCCCAGCATACAATTGACGAGACAGGTAGCTCTTGGTGAGTCCTGGGCCAGCCACCAGGGCTACACAGTGAGAACCTGTCTTAAAAAACAAAACAAAACAAAACAAGACTGAGGTCAAGAGGATTGGTGCAAATTTAATGACAGCCTGGGATTTGTAGTAAGACTTTGTCTCAGAATCCAAAAATAAAGTACATTGTGGTAGGTTTTTAAATCCACAATATATATATATTAAAATCACGTTGAATTGATTTAGCTGTAAGAATCAGGAGAATTAGTCTGAGGTACAAGAAGTATCAAGGATCATGTCAAACTGGAAGACTAGTCCAGGGTTACTATCACTTAATGTTTGAAGGCAAGTGATGGATAGCCCAGCCTCTTACGCTGTGGGTCACAACCCTCTATCTTCTTAAGAAACTGAATGTGGGGCTAGTAGAAACTTTGTCAACAGTAAAAGTTTCTGAACACATAACAACCAAAACTTAACTCAAAATCAAATACATAGGGGTTGGAGAAGTGCCTTAGCAGTTAAGAGCACTGGCTGCTTCCAGAGGACCCAGTTTAGATTCCCAGCACCCAGACAGTGGCTCACAAATGTTTGAAATTCCAGATCTAGGAGATCCAACACCCCCTTCTGACCTCCTCTGGCACCAGGCACACAAGTGAGACATACATACACACGTGCTCGCAGACATACATGTGAGCAAAACACTCATACAAATCAAATCAAATCAAATCAAATACATAATGCATCTAAAGTGTTTCGATAGCACTTATCCTTGTTATAGTACACAGCTTAACTGCCACCTCAGTTCTGTGCACAAAATACACACTTGGTCCTGGGCATGCAGTTGCAATACACAGTGCCAGCAAATTCTGCCTGCAGCACCTTACTATTGTATATTATAAATTGCATTATTTTACTGTACATACATACTTACAGAAATATGGCGGTTTTATTACAGGAAGAGATTTTGAATTTTTTTTTACCTTCATTCCTCAGCATGTAAGTAGCAAATTCATATATCCTTGGATTGGATTGTCAGAATGTTTGATAATAAATTACTGAGTACTGGGAAGGTGGTTCATTTTTTAAGAGCACATCTGCTCTTCCAGAGGACCTGAAATCTGTTCCTAGCACCTATATCAGGCAGTTCACAACTGCCTGTAACTTCAAAGGATCTAATGGATCTCTGTGAGTTCAAGGTTAGCCTAATCTATACAACAAATTCCAGGCTAGCCAGCTCTACTTAGTAAGACCCTTACTCAAAAAATCATGCTTGAAAATTAAAGAGTCTTACAGCAGTAGTAAGAGACATGGGCATAAATCAGATTTTTCAACTTTCCATCACTATTTTTATATTAAATTGCATAATGTTTACATAATGAAATAAGTATTCTAGGAATGGTGGGACATGCCTGTAGAATCTCATACTATTTCTAGGCCAGCCTGAGTTATAGTCTAATTAGAATGCGAAAGAAAGAAAGAAAGAAAGAAAGAAAGAAAGAAAGAAAGAAAGAAGAAAAGAAAGAAAGAGGAAAAGAAAGAAAGAAAGAAAGAGAAGGAAGGAGAAAGAAAGAAAGAAAGAAAGAAAGAAAGAAAGAAAGGAAGGAAGAAAGAAAGGAAGAAAGGAAGGAAAGAAAGGAGAAAGGAAGGAAGAAAAACAGAAAAAGAGAAAGGAAAGAAAAAAAGGAAATGTATTTTATTATTCCCATGTATAAGAAAGAACATATATGACATTAAGTATTAAGTATTCTGGTATGTGCTAAACTTGGTAAGCTTACATTTTAAATTCCCCAGGAAAAAAATTTGTCATCTCACCTCACTGTCTCCTCTGAAGGTCAAAAGAGCTGTGGAGCTCATTCAGGCACTAGTTAAAAGAGAGGCTCACCTCCTACTTAACTGCTGCTCACCAGATGTGTGACTTGAATGCATCCTACAACTTCTCAAACTTACCATGTAGCCCAGGCTGGCCATGAACTCACAGCAATACTCTCCCTCAGTCTTCCACGTGGTAAGATTATGGGTATGAGCCACCTCGCCCAGGTCAAAATTCATTTTAAATACTTCAGATATTTATTTAAATAAAGCAGGTAAGTACCAGACTGACTAAAACAAGGACCTTGCTACTAAGGAACTTTGAGATGCTGTATCAAAAGGCAGACATTAAAGCCAAGGTGGTGGTGGCACAAGCCTTTAATCCCAGCAGTGGGGAGGCAGTGGCAGGTGGATCTCAGTGAGTTTGATGCGAGCCTGGTTTACAGAGTGAGTTCCAGGACAGCCAGAACTACACAAAGAAACCCTGTCTCAAAAAAACAAAACAAACAAACAAAAACATGTTAAATATATGTTTATGTTGAACTATATTAAGTAATAAAAGAATATACAGAATTCTTGCAAAAACTCTTTTTTTTTTTTTTTCTCCCTTCAAGATAGGGTTTCTCTATGTAGCCTTGGGTATCCTGGACTCACTTTGTAGACCAGGCTGGCCTGTAGCTCACAGAGATCCACCTGCTTTTCCCTCCCTGAAGACTGGGACTAAAGGTGTGTGCCACCACACCCGGCTACAAGAATTCTTAATAGGTACATATGTTCAAGTATTTATAGCTACAGTTATTAATAAAAATGAATGAACATTACTAAAGCTTATGTTACTAAAATTTTATAATTTATCAATATTCTCTAAAGATTGTCTGCAACTAAACTAAAATTAAGTTTCTGTTCAAAGCAAAGCACTGGGAAAGATTTCCAGAACCATGTCCATTAGCATGGTTTTTTTTAAAGATTTATTTTTATTTATGTATATTTGTTAATGTCCATGTGGGGTATTCATACAAGAGTAGAGTTCCTGCAAAGGTCAGAAGAGGGTATCAGATCTCCTGAAACTGGAGTTGCGGGTGGTTGTGAGGCACTTGACATTGGTGCTCAGAACTGAACTCAGGTCCTCTGCAAAAGCAGTATGAGTTCTTAGCTGCTATCCTCCAGCCTCACCTTATCTTTTTGTTGTTTGATGTTTTGAGACAGGGTTTATCTGTATAGCTGTGGCTGTCCTGGAACTAGCTCTGTGGCCCTATTTAGCCTCAAACCCAGAGATCAGCATGCCTCTGGCTCCTGAGTGCTGAGATTAAAAGCCTTTCCCACAACACCTGGCTCATCCTAGCTTATTTTTAATGTGATAAATAGAAACAGTTTGGGAGCAGGGAGGGTTCCTGACCCCCTGCTCAGAGGAAGCCCATAGGCTGCTCAGTTTCCAAGTAGGTTCCCTAGTAAAGGTATCAGGGGCGGTCTCTGACATGAACTCAGTGTCCAGCTCTTTGTTCATTCACTTCCCCCTGGTGAGTGCAGTCTTGCCAGACCATGGAGGAAGATGATGCAGCCAGCCCTGATGAGATCTGATAGGCTAGGGTCAGATAGAAGGGGAGGAGGACTTCCCTATCAGTGGACTAGGGAAAGGGCATAGGGGGAGAAGAGGGAAGGTGGGTGGGATTAGGAGGAGACGAGAGGGGGGCCACAGCGGAGATACAAAGGGAATAAATTGTAATTAATTGGTGATAGAAATAGTTGGCAATGATATCAGAAGGTTGATACTACAATGTTTTTGTACCTTTCTAAATGTTAATACAAATTGTACAGAAAGCAGAGTAGAGTTTGATGTTAGCTGATAAATATAATATATTGGACTGTTTCTGATTTTGTTCCTTTCTTTTATTTTCAGGTCCCAAAACAGTTTTTTTCTGGGCTCCAATAATGAAATGGGTAAGTCTTATGTTTTAACAGTAGTAATAACTAATTCCTTAATAGAAATTTACTAACTAGAAATAAATTATATGAATAATATATTATCTACATTTATCTGAACTCTTTAGTTTATTAGAAAGAGCATATGGATGCATGTTTGTTTCTTTTTTGGTTTTCCTAGAACTCACTTTACAGACCACGCTGGCCCCAAACTCACAGAGATCCGCCTGCCACTGTCTTCCGAGTGCTAAGATTAAAGGCATCTGCCACCACCACTCAGCTTAAATTTCTTAACAAAACATAGAGAGCCACACGTGGTGGTACACCTGTTATCCCAGTACTTGAATGGCAGAGATAGGAAGATAGGAAGGTTTAAGTGTATTCACTGGCTATGTATAGAATTTGAGGCCAGCCTAAAATGTATACGATTAGGCCTAATACATACATTACGTAAAAGCATTCGGTGTAAATGACAGAGACTTCTGTCTCCAAGATTAATACTTTTACTCTACACCAGATATATGTATGATGTATATATGACATATATGTGTGTTTGATATATATTCATTCTAGTGGCTTTTTGTAGTAAATCATTGAATTTATGCTGAAAAGGATCTATTTGGAACTTTTTACAAATGCAGATCTTCAGGCCCCATCATGGATCTACTCAATCTAAAAAAACTCGAAGGATAGAGCCTAATATGCCGTGTCTTTATAACCTCCTGAGGTGAATCTAGTATCTTCTAAGTTAGAAAACTGCTATTCTGTAAACTTTTTTACTCTGTAAAGACTCATACGTATTTGATAAAAAGACAAGCTAAATATTGGAAGAAAATACTTATTGACTTCATATTTTACAAAAAAAAAAATAGTGCATCCATCAGGGCGTGGACATTTTTAGCTGGAAATTGTTTTGTAAGTGATTCAATCTCCTTATCTGTTATAGGTCTGTATAGGTTTTTGTTTTTGTTTTTGTTTTTTAGTTATAAAATTACTGTCTTAACCAGTTTCGCTTTTGTATTTTAAATATACATCCCAGTAATGCTCAGTGCATTATCATACAGACAGTGTGAGCACTTTATATCTTAAGAGATGCTAGGACCATTACACACTCCCAACCAACTGCTTCTTTCTCTTAAAATACCATGCTGCTCACTGCTTGTCCCTGTGAATTTGACTGTTGTAGGTAGCTCATGCAAGTAGAATTATACAATATTTTTATGTCAGTTTGTGTAATGTGTGTATTTGCACATGTTACTGTTATCTGAGGAGGCCAAAAGCAGGTGTCAGATTCTCTGAAGCTGGAGATAGAGGTGTTTGTGAGCTGCCCAACATGCGTGCTAAGAGCTGGCTGTAGCCCTCTGCAGGAGCAGCAAGCACTCTTTACTGCTGAAACATCTCTCCAGTCCCACAGAATCATGTTTATTGCTGGTCCGTGTCCTCCAGGTTACTGCATATTAGAATTTGCTTGTTTTGTAGCTGAATAATATCCATTGTGTTACTGGGCATAAGTCTGGCTGCTTGCAGCTTGAAAGCCAGTACTGTGGAGCTCAGAGTTGGTGGAAAAGAAATGAGGTTTATTCAAGGACTGGCAGTTTGAAAGACAGGGGAAGCTTTTGTGCTACTGCCTCGGACTCCCCAAAAATTGTTGGGAATAAGGTATAAGAAAAGGCTTTTAGCATGGGTGTGGTAGGAAACACTTTAATACTAGCACTCTAAAGATAGGCCGTCAGATTAAGTTCTAAGGCACCTCATTCTACATAGAGAATAATTTAAAAAGGGAAGGGTGGTTTTAGAAGGAAGCTCAGGGAACAGTTACAAGATTAATACATGCAGGGTAGAGTCCTTATCATCTATAGCATTTGTCTCCCTGTATTTTTATTTTTTTCTCCTCTGGCTGTAACATCATAATGGACCTTAAACCTCCTGAAGATCCTTAAACAGACGTAGTTGATCCCGGAGCCATGCCAGGCAGGTGGAGTACTAGCACTGATATGTATCCCCAGCCTAACATGCTAACTCTTATGCAAATTAAAAGTTAATTCCCAATAATTTTGGAAGTGGCATGCAAGGAAGCAGCACAAAAGCTTCCCGTCTTCCAAACTGCCAGTCCTTAAATAAAGCTTTTTCCCACACTAACTCTTAGCTCCACAGTACTAGCTTTCAACTTTCTCAGCAGTTTTCATGCTCTGTGTTAGTCAATACATAAACTAAAAAATGAAGAGAGGAAGTTACATATTTGGGTGTAATATTCAAGTTACCAGATGCTTTGGTTTGGGTTTTTATTTTTGTTTGATTTTGGTTTTGTTTCTGGTACTAAGAATTAAACTCAGCCTCATGTATGGATGGCGCAAGTTCTCTGTTGTGGAGTTACATCCACTTTTTCACTTTGTTTTGAGATATTTTCTCACTAAACTTCCCAGATTGGCCTTGAATTTTTGATCCTCAGTCCTTTTTTTAACTTTTTATTTTGGAATAGGACCTCACTAAGGTACCTATGCTGACCTTTGAAAAGGCCTTTGATTTGTGATTTCCCTTCCCTTAGCCTCCCAAATGCCTTGGATTTCAGGCCTACACTAAGAGGCCCCACTTATTACCAAACTTTCTGAGTGATGCTGACTTTAGAATTTGTGTGGGGTGATTCTATAAAAGATGCTGAAAGTACAACAGGAGTAGGAGTGAAGCTGAAGAGATGGCTCAGTGGATTAGAGCACCTGCTGCCCTTAAAGATACCTAGATTCATTTCCCAGCATCTGTATGATGCCAGTTGCAACTCCAGTTTCAGGGGTCCCAATGCCCTGAAATGTACTTCCACAGGCAGTACACACAGATAGTACAACTGTGTACATGCAGGCAAAATGATCATACATATAAAAAATAAAATAAATCTTTTTTTTTTTTTAAAGACAACAGGGAAGATATGGCCATGTGTGCTTTAAATTAAAGAAAAACCATCTAGGGCCAATAAGAGCTCAGTAGGTAAAGGCATCTTTGTCCATGCCTAAGTTCAGTTTCTGGAACCCACTTGGTACAAGGAGAGAACTGACTCCCACAAGTTGGCCTGTGACCTCTGCATGTGCACTATGGCACATACATGTTCACAAAATAAGAACACTTCTAAAAATAAAAAAATAAGGGAACGTCATCTAATAAACTAAAATTGTAAGTAAACTTTTTGTACTTCTTTAAAAAACAAAGAATATTGACAGAAAGCATAAAAGGAGAAAGCACTCCTGAATTTGTTGTACCTTTTTTGTATTTCTCTCAATTTTCTAAATGTTATTGACATTATTATGATTATTGCTTTCATGTGAAAATTCACAAATACTTTGTTTTATTTAAAATTGAAAATGATTATGTCTCACTCCTGATGCTCTGCCTGTGTCCTAATGCATATTTTCAGGGATTGGTGATTGCTGGATTAGCTGACATGACCAGACCTGCAGAGAAACTCAGCACAGCTCAATCTACTGTGCTGATGGCTACAGGTAAATTAAACACGGATATTCCATTGTTGTATGACCCTATTTCTGAGGAGATGTGAGAAAATGTATACTTACTACAAAGACAAGTTGATACCACCAAAATTCAGCTTAGTGAACCAATGAGTTTCTTGGCATTACTTGTGGAAGTAGGAGTGAGGACCAGAAATGATGCAGATAGCTGCATTACTGAAAGCCTACCCTAGCATGGGTGATGGCCCGCAAAACGTGGAACCCACTGCACAACCCGCAGGCAGCTTGACAGGTTAGAAAGTGTTTCTTTTAAGAAGCTCAGTTAGTCTGAATGTCTTTCAGGCAGCTTGGCTTGTCTGAGAGTCTCTCTCAGCAATTTTTACTATTTACATTAGCTTTAAGAGCGGGACTGAGTGCTCTGGGTCAGTGCCTCTTAGAGTTTTGGGAACTGCCTGATACTTTTGAATTTACTTCTTGAGTTTTAACTAGCTTCTCTTCAGATCATCCTGAGTCCTTTTAAAATTTATTTTTATTGAGAATTTCATACATGTACATAATATGTTTTAATCAAATCAGCCCCCCCACCATGTTTCCTTCCAGACAAAAGGAACATCCCAAATCTTAAAGTTCCTTTCAAGATGGTTATCCTGAAAGAGATTACTATACAGTGACTACATAGTAGCTAAAGAAATGGCTCAGCCTTTTTCTTTTCTTTCTTTTTTGTTTTTTCTGAGTCAGTGCTTCTCTGTGTAGCCTTGGCTCTCCTCTACTCTCTTTGTAGACCAGGCTGGCCTTGAACTCAGAGAGTTCTGCCTGCCTCTGCCTCCCTGATGGCTGGAATTAGAAGCCTGCACCACCACACCCAGCTGATGGCTCAGCTTAAAAACTAGTCTCACAACAGAAATTAACCACATACAATAAAACTCTCTTTGGTTTTATGTTCATTTAATGGTTTTATTTTGAAAACATCAGCATACACATTTACTCACACAGTGCCCATCTTTAGGGAAACACTGCATTGTGGATAACGTAGGCAGGAGAGTTGCTGGGGATAAGCATCTGCTTGAGATTTTACTTTTCAAGCTTTTGCAATGAGCACACTTTTATAAGTGGGAAGATGGTATAGTTAATATGTACTGGTTCCTAGCAAAGTCTCGCATTGATGTAAGAACTGAGAATTTTACATAATGCTGAAAATTATGGGAATGTTTATGTAATACACAATACTGAAGAATCTGTGCCTTTAAAAATGCTTTGTTTCAACAGGGTTTATTTGGTCAAGGTACTCACTTGTAATTATACCAAAAAATTGGAGTTTGTTCGCTGTTAATTTTTTTGTGGGGTCAGCAGGAGCTTCTCAGCTGATTCGTATTTGGAGGTAAGCCCACTACCAACATGGTTTTAGAACTGATTCAGAAGCTACGTAGATGATTTTCTCTCTCTCTCTCTCTCTCTCTCTGCGTCTGTCTGTGTGTGTTTCACATGTAATATTGACAAAATTGTGTATGGTATAGAAATTATCATTTCTATTAAAGTTAAAAGTATTAACTTATTTTAACAAATAAGTTAAAAGCAGCTAAGCTTACGTTATCTAGATTTTAGATCCAACAGTTTATTGTCTAAATGGGTTCTCATTTTTCATAATGTCTCTGCCTGCCTTCCTGCCTGCCTGTCTCTCTCTTTCTCTCTTTCTCTCTCTGACAACTCTCTCTCTCTCTTTCTCTCTCTAACTTTCTGTTGCTGTGATAAAATACCATGACCAAAAGCGACTTGGAGAAGGAAGTCGCTTTTGGCTTATGGTTCCAGAGGAGCAGAATCCATCATGGTGGGAAAAGCATGGCAATAGGAAAAGCTTAGCTGCAGCAGCAGGAAGCTGGTTGATAACATTTCCATTCACATATAGGAAGCAGAGAAAGAGAGAGAGACAGGAACTGTAGAGCATGACTATGAAATCTCACAGACAGCCCTCAGTGACAGTACTTTCTTCAACAAAGCCCCACTGACATAGTTGATATGGAGCTACTATGTATTCAAGTGTTAAATGCTTGTCCCCAGAGATCTTTACCGTTCTACAAGCAAATACTCACGTATACCAAGTGATGCTATGTATGTAACCTTGCCCCCAAAAGATCCCTGATTGTGCAATGAAATTGCCTATACCTGGGCTAGGCAAAAGAGAGGTAGGCGAAGCTAAGGTTCAAAGGCTTGAAGAACAGAAGGACCATGGGAGAGAGAAATACAGGAGAGAAGGAAGGAGAAAGGAGCAGCTCACGTTAACGTAAACAAGAAACACACGATCGAGACGACCTTGCTGTAAGGTTTGGCAGGTTGGAGAGAAGCAGCCCAAATACAAGCATATGCATGTATTTAGGTAAACTTTGGATGGGATGTGTGAGGTAGCAGCGTAGCTTAGGGGGTTAAGATCTGCCCAGCCCCAGTATGTTTTAAGGCATATTAAAAATCTAACAGCTATCTGTCTTTTTATTTCTGTAATAGTGGGTTAAATAATAACCTCTGCATTAATAATCATATGAATCTATTAAATAATAATCATTTTTATAACACCCACCTCTTAAAGGTTCTATAACCTCTCAAACAGCACCACCACTGTAGACCAAATGTTCAAATTCATGAGCCTATGGGTAGCAATTCTCAAACCACCACCACAACATATAAAACTCATGATGTACTAAGTAATTTCTAGCATCATCCTTTTTTTACTTGCTTTCAACTATATATAATAAGTGAGCTTTGAATGTATAGGGTATAGTATTGAAAATGACATTGAGAGTAAAGTCACTGGTTTCATTGAAAATTGTTCCATGAACACTGGACGTTTTTTAAACTGTTTACTCAGTAGTTAACATTTGGGCCTGAGAAGGTAGTTCAGCAGTTAAGAGTAGTACATTTAAGAAGGGTGGGTAGGGGGCCAGGGTTGCTAGGCATGGTGGTGCCTACCTGAAATTCTAGTGCTGAAGAGGAAGAGACAGGAGAAATTCCTGTAGCTCAGTGGACAGTCAGACTTCCCAAATTGGTGAGCTTCAGGTTCAGTGAGAGACCCAGACTGAAAAAAAGGTGGAAAGTGCCAGATGTAGTGGCTCACGCCTGTAATCACAGTGCTTGGAGAGGCACAGGTAGGCAGAGCTCTGTGAGTTTGAGGCCAGCCTAGTCTACAAAAAGTGAATCCAGGACAGCCAAGGCTACACCGAGAAAACCTGTCTTGGGAAAACAAACAAATAAAAGGTGGAAAGCAACTGAAAAAAAAAAACTGTCACTGCCATACAGATAGGCACACAAGCATACAAGAATATACTACTCATATACAAAAAGTTAATATTTGGGAGACAAATAATTGTAATATGATCAAATGTTTAAAGTCAATATTTTTCAAGAAATCTTTGAAGTATGGTGAGCTTCATATTTTTATATGATTAAATATAAACTGAAAGAAAAAGTTAATGAAGTCTAAAGGATTATATAGAACAAAGACTTTGGCTCTACAGTTGACTCTTTTTTAGATTAGTGAGAATTAAGAAAGCATTACCTAGCTTAAGCAAACTTGTGTTTGTAACCCATCAGTCTATTGGTGGGAGAACGTATATTATTTCTAGTAATCATGCGGGAACCCATTCCCACTTGATTTTTCTTTTCTTAGATGCTTTGTGAGTATAGACTGAAAAATTGCAGTTGATCACATTTTGCCAATTTTATACAAACATTCGTGTTAGTCATGGGTCTTTCAAGATGGAACTAGAGGCCTGGAGGGATGACACAGCTGTTAGGAGTGCCAACAGCTCTTGCTGAGGACTGAAATTTGATTCCCAGCACCTACATCCTCTGGTTCACAACCACCTGTAACACCAAGCCCCAGGAGATTTAGAATGTTTTTGTTGTTATTGCTGTTCTCTGCAGAAGCCTGCACATGCTCACATGCATACACACACACAAATAATTATTTTTTAAAATAAAGAATGAAAATAGGTCCGTGGAAATGGCTCAAAGGTTCAGTGCTTGCCTAGTGTGTGAGAGCTCTTTGATTGGACACCACACATGAGATTAATGTGTGTGTGTGTGTGTGTGTGTGTGTGTGTGTGTGTGTGTGCATGCTCAAACTTATATAAGTGGTTAAAATTTTAACAGTTAGGATCTGAAACATAGCAGAATCAAATGAATCCTTTGGATGTCTCATTTTTCCTTCTGTTCCTTGGAAGACTATATTTATAGTTATGTAGCCATTTAACAATGGGAAAAAAGTACTTCCCATTTTCTTTTTACCTGTTATTGGTAATAAGTCATCTCTCTATTTTCTTTATATAGATATCAGCAAGAACTCAAAGCTAAAGGAATCAAGTAAGAGAGTTCCTGATCACCTGAACAATCCAAATGTGGACAGAAACATTGGAACCTAGTTTATTTGGTTATTGATAAGGTGATGCTAACTGTTCTCATAACATTTGAAAAGAATGGAAAAGAAGTCTAACTGTAATTAATAGCTAGCACTTGACTCCACAGAAAAATAAAGCAAATTTTTATTAACAGTCTCTTTACATGTGACTCAAGAGACTTATCTATGGATGGCACTAACACTGTTTTCTACCATTTGTCCATAATAAATCCTACTTGGTCATACTTACCCCAACTTCATCCTTAAATAGCAAAAATGTAAGAGCAAATACATTCAAGCAAACAGAAACATGGTCAAAGGGTTAAAAAGTCTGCTTAATTGGTGTTGGCAATTCAAGTGCCTACAAGTGGAAGGACATAATAATGTCCAAAGGGGTGAGAAATAGATTGTAGCATGGCTAGCAAAATGGCTTTAAATTATTTTAAAATATTCTAACTTGACATATCTGGATTTTTTTTAACTTTAATGAAATTCTTTCACAGCTGGAGATTTTTAAATAGGATTGTTGTAATGATGAATTGAGACAATGTTGTTTTATTTTTTGCTGGTTTTTTTTTTGTTTTGTTTTGTTTCTTTAAGACAGGAACTTGATATATAGCTCAGGCTAGCCTCACACTCTCCTCTCCTGCCTCAGTCTCTCAAGTCTGAAGATTACAGAAATGTGCTTTCACTCCCAGCTTGAGATAATGTGAACACAGACTGGCTCATAAAGAGTATTGAATCTTTAATTATCTCAGTAACTGATATAATACAAATATATTAGCAAAAAAGCTCTAGAGTTCATCTGAACTGAACTTACATCTTAGTTCTTTGATTTATATTTGGGTAAATTAAGTGTCTTGAAGAGTACTTACAACGTATCTAGGCTTTCTGTATATGCTTGTAGCCTGTGTCTTCAGGGTCTAGGAGACTCTGGGCATAGATTACTCCATACTAGAAAATTATCATTCTATTTGATTTGGCCTTAATTTTGAAGCTTACTGAACTAAAAGCAAAACCAGTCTTTGTTAGCACTATAGCCATGTGAGTCAGCAAAGCAAGTTATTTCAGTATTTGAAGAAATGAGACACCTTTTTGCTAGGTTGAATCCAGGACTTGTACATGTTCAACACTCTAACACTGAGTTACACACCACCAAAGGACCTTTACAATTATACGTATAACAGGTCTAGAGTAATAGCTCAGCAGTTAAAAGCACTTGCTATTCTTGCAGAATACCTGGGTTCAGTTCCCAGCATCCACATTGCTTCTTACAGCCATCTGTATCTCTAGTTCCAGGGAATCCATAGCCTTCTAGCTTCTCCAGGAACCACACTCTTAGTACACATACTTATAAGCACTTGTCCCCTATCTGTGTTTGAGGAGAAGAGAGTAGAAAATTTGGTGTGGACAAAAGTGAAGAGCTTTTGAACAGTCATATTATTTCTACTTTTCAGAAGGCATTTTTTTTAAATATTAATTATAATTTATTTACGTTGTAGCCCCCTCCTTCATTCCCTCCCAGTCCCACCCTCCCTCTCTCATCTCCTACCAAGCCCCTCTCCAAGTCCACTGATAGGGGAGGTCCTCCTCCCCTTCCACCTGACCCTAGCTTATCAAGTCTCATCAGGACTGGCTGCATTGTCCTCCTCTGTGGCCTGGCAAGGCTACTCCCCCCTCAGGTGAAGGTGGGTGGTCAGAAGGCATTTTTATCTATTTGCCATATGTGTACATGTATTTCTAAGAATATTCATTTAGGAAAAACATGAAATATGGCACATACTGAAAAAAATTATTGAAATGTGTACGTGAGGCAGATATGGTGCCCCACACTGTAATCCCAACATTGGGAAGATAGGATCATTCTTGAGTACCTGGTAAGTTTGAAACTAACTTGAAAGTAGTAGTATTTCTTGTGTAGAGTCTCTTGAGCCTTATTTTCAGTCACATGAATGAACAATACCCCTTTTGGTTCACAAAATTTTATTGAAGCCAGAAGTGAGTAATGCATGCCCATAATCCCAACACACTAGGGAGGCTGAGGCAGGAGAATCTTGAATCCTAGATAGACTAGCATGAACAGTATAGCAAGACTGCCTGGAAAGGAGGCTGGGGTATGGTGGTCCATATCTGAATTCACACACTGGGGGATGAGTGGGAGCCAGGACAGTCTGGAGTTCAAGGCTTATCTCAGCTACATGAAACACTGTCTTAAAATACAAAACTATAATTTTTTAAGGTGGGTGGTGATTGTGCACATGTTTAATCCCAGCACTCACAAGGCAGAAGCAGGTGGATCTCTGTGCGTTCAAGGGCAGCCTAGTCTACAGAGTGAGTTCCAGGACAGCCACGGCTACACAAAGAAACCCTGTATCAACAACAACAAAAAAAAAAAGAAGAACAAACAACAACGACAAAAAAACCTATAGTGATTCATCTTACAACTACTCTCAAAGGCTTACAAGAGTTTATTTACTGGATGTCTATCTTTGTAGAAACTGAATTTCACAGTGGCACAAGTCAGTGTAGTGGAGTTTTGTGTCAAGCTTTTCTGTCAAGTCCTTATTGACAGCTTCATAGTAAATTTTCTCAGTGCCACCTCTGATAGGGGTTGGATTCCAACTCAGCTCTCCCACATTGACTTTTAAGTATTAATGTTTGAAGATTTAAAGAGATAGCACTGGGTGTATAGAGATTCACAGAGATGACATTTTAGCTCAGTGCCTGGCTTGTGCTGCATACTAAATAAATGTAAGAAAGTTCAGAAAATGAAGCTTTATTGGAAGTAGATCCAAGAGCCCTTTTGGACTCAAGAATTTTTTAATATACCTATAAATTTTTTCTGTGGTTTAGCATCCATCTCAAGGAAATAGTGGTGGAAGGAACAACAATACTGTTTTTCCAGAAGGCACAGCTTTTCCTTTTTAAGTTATTAAAACGATAGTGAAAGGGTAAATGTTAACAAAAACTGACCTCAAACCTCAGAATCTTATCTTTAAAGCAAAAGTCAATACTGAAGCCTCTTTGTATAGTAAAATGAGAAAAGAAGCCATGACATTCACTGACTGAAAGGTCTGTTTAATCGAATTCACCTAGGACTAGGTTCAGTACCATAAGCATAATTAAACTTTTTTCTTCCTTAAAACGTGTGTTTTTACATTTACACAGTAATTTAATCACTGGAATAGACTTGGTGAATATTCACATACAGACTTTTCAGTTAGATTTTTGTTTCCCTGGGTTTTTTTTGTTTTGTTTTGTTTTGTTTTTTTAAGTTTTAAATATCTTTTAAATGTCTTAGTTAGGTCTCTGTGACTGCTATGAAACATCATAGCAGCCAGGATGGTGTCCTGAAACCATAGATAGAACCAAATGCTGAGCATACTGCTTGTCCCTATACATCTATGACAAAGTTTTTTTTTTTAATGAAGTACAATAAGAAATTAATGACAACAGTAATAAGATGGAACAATTGTGGCAATACACTGTACAGAACAATAATTTGTGTCCCAGACAGGACAGTATGAAATTTAATTATGCTACTGAGCACTATAATTTCAAAATAAAGAGTATGTAATTTTTCCATTGATATTTTCAGACCAAAGTTGATCAGTGGTAACAAAGTTTGTGCAACTAAGCCAAGAATATGGTGAAACTACCATATTGACTAAAATTGGTGCTTGCCTAAGAGATTCTTCCTTTAATGATAGTCACCTATCAACTGTGGCCTAATTTCAGTCAGCCTCCACGTGGTCAGGGAAAGAGTTGTGTAAACTATGGGGTTATTTCAGTCTCTCCAACTGCCTCATATGTCCAGACATGAAAACCTGAAACTGAGCCAGTCTTTGAAGAGCAGTAGGCCACTCATAAGTGGTGGGGGAGGGGGAGGTGATAACAGCCAATCAGAAGCCTAGTCAGTGCACGTGAAACAATGAACTTCTGATGAGGGTGTGGCCTGGAAAACGGCTTTTTGACAAAACTGTCATTTGATGGGTCAGGTATAGACAGAAATGGCACTTCTGCTGTCTTCAGAATAATGTCACCAGACCCTTTTCCTGTTCTCTGCATTCCTGAAAGATCTAGTCCATAATCTAGGCTCAGCTTTTCCTCAGCCTTGGAGAACAGAGGTATGTGGGAAGAAGGAGTCTTTAGTAGAAGGAATAGCAGAGCTAGAGGGAAACCATCTAGTATCAAAGCTAATAGACTTCAAAGGAGAGTGGTAGTCAAGGTCAGTGTCTACATTTCTGCCAGCCTTTTAGGTAAATGTGAAGTTTGCAGGCTTAATTGTGACCCTGTCCTATTTGTCTCAGATGGTCTGTATTTCTAGCTTGTCATAAATTTGCTTCAAGTAGTGAGTGCCTACCATGTGAAGGTGCTAGAAAGATGCTGTGGAAGAAACAAAGACTAATAATGTGATCTCTAAAGAGGGAGAATAGGCAAGAGGATACTGACATAGAAAATAAGCCACATAAGTTTATAGGTACTAAAAACCTATAAGAGCTCAGAAGTTGCCTGATAGAGTGGCCAAGCAAGCTTTTGTGACACCATTCCTTTTCAATTTATTTCCCCTTTGTTCTCTTTTTAAAGATGACTACATTGTTGGTGAAGGGTTAAGCATAACCTAAAAACTAGTAGAAAATTCTACAAGAGATGATTAGGAAAGTAATTTTTCTATAATCTTTATATCTTGGTACTGCTAAGTTTTCCTAAAATAGGGGAAAGTACACTTTGATATATCCAGAAAATGTTCGTGATGTGTCTTTGAATAGAACTGGCCAAGCAATGGCATCCATGTGCACTCAAAATGATGGGATTAAACACGTCTTTTCTGTAGGTTGTAACATCCCCAACGTGTTTTATATGAAATGCTTCATCTAAAGTGTGCCAGGCTTGGTGGCACACAGCTTCAATCCTAGCACTTGGGAGGAAGGGGCGGGTACACCTCTTTTCGTTGAAGGCCAAGCCTGCTCTACATGGTGAGTTCCAATCCCGCCAGTAAAATTCAAGTTGTAACTACAGTGTGGGCATGTCTGCAGAGAGTGAATATCTCTGCCACTATCATTCACTAATGTTGCAGAACTTAGAGCAGAAAGATTCTACTAAAATGGAGATTTTCTATTTTATTGTTAGGAAGAGTCATAAGAAAAAACTGCCAGCTGTTTACTTTAGATGTCCTTGCCTTTTAAACTCAGGAGCAAATAATTTTCTCCCATGCGTATTGGTACACTCCTGTAATCTCTAGTATTTGGTAAGTGGAAGAGGAAGATCAGGAGATCAAGACCAGCCTCAAGTACAGATGAAGTCTGAGGCTGGCCTGGGCTATGTGAGTCCATTGTGCCTATCTCAAATACTCAATAATTCTGGTTTCACTTCTCTTTTCAACTTTTTAATCTCAAACTGCATCTGCTTTCCTTGTTTAGTAATCATAACAGGCAACTGTGTCAAGTCCTCAAATCACATTATTTAGAACAACAGAATCTTAGTGTGCTTGTGAGGGGGTTTGTATGTGCTTGGTAAACGAGGATGTGTGTCAGGCCAGAGGTTAACATCACATACGTTTTCTTGATCACTCCATCTTTATTTGTCGGGGCAGGTAACTTGAAGATGGTTGCTTTTGCTAGACTGGCCAGCTAGTGAGCCTGAGGCATCTCCATATCCCCAGTGCTGGGTTATCAGGCTTGTGCCACTTTTATGCATTTTTGGGGGGCTCTGAACTCAGGTCTCTATGTTTATGCTACCTCCCCAGCTTCCTAGTTTATGTTCTAGTAAATAAAAAGATATTAAGTGCAGGAGAGGAATGTAGGTTGAATATGGTCAAAATACATTGTATGGGGCTGGAGAGATGCCTCAGTGGTTAAGAACACTTGCTACTCTTCTAGATGACTAAAGTTCAGTTCCCAGCTCACAAGCACCTGCAACTCCAACTCCAGAAGATCTGTCACACTCTTCTGGCCCCCGTAGTACCCTTACACATGTGGCATATATAAACAAACACACATGTATGCATAAATTTAAATTTTTTGGTTAAAAAATACATTATGTGAAGTAATATTAAAATAATACATATTTCAAAGAGTATTAAGTGGCCAGGGGTAGTGTTGCATGCCTCTGATCCCAGCACAGAGGCAGGAGGCTGTGAGTCCTAGAACTAGACAGAAAGACTGTCTCAAAAATCAAAAAAGAGAGAGAGAATGTTATGTGCCCTCTCACAGGCAGAGAGTGTAGATCAGCTGTTCTCAGCCTGTGAGTCATAGCCCCCAAAGACCATTAGAAAACACAGATATTTATGCTGTGATTCATTACACTAGCAAAATTACAGTTATAAAGTAGCAACAAAAATAATTTGTGTTTGGGGCACCACAACATGAGGAACTGTAATAAAGGGTCGCAGCATTGGAAAAGTTGAGAATTACTGTTGCAGATGGAATACACATCCTTATGTTGTTATAGTTGCCTTTCCATAGCTGCCAGTCACTGGACTTAGTCGATCTTTCTGGAAAAATAAATAAATCTAATGCATTTCTTATGCAGTATTGAAACTAAGCAAAGGGGCTTATAATGTGCACATGAGGAGAATATAATATTATTAAGATCGCTGGGCGGTGGTGGCACATTTTCTTTAATCTCAGCACTCGGGAGGCAGAGGCAGGCAGATTGAGTTTGAGGCCAGCCTGGTCTACAGAGCAAGTTCCAGGACATCCAGGGCTATAATATATATGAAGGGTTCTATGTTCAGAGTAGACTAAATCATTTGTTTGTATAAAATTAAATTTTAATTTATTTTAATTTTATGTGCCTGCATGTTTTGCCTGCATGTATGTCTGCGTGAGAATGTCAGATCTTGGAGTTATGGACAGTTGTGAACTGCCCAAGTAGAGGTGCTGGGAATTGAACCCAGGTCCTCTGAAACAGAAGTCAGCCCTCTTAACTGCTGAGCCATCTCCAGCCCCTATTCTATGTATTTCTAAAGATTCCCTTATTTGTGCATGTGTGTGAGTGTATGTACACATGCTTGTGTTCATTTGTGTGTGAGAGCAGAAGCCAGTAGAGGGCATCACGTGCCCTTTAACCCTCTCTGCCTAATCTTTTCAGGCAAGATTTCTCTGTGAACCTGCAGTTCATGTTTTTTCAGGTAGATTGAAAGTCAGCAAGCCCTAGTGATCCTCCTGTCTCCTCACACTCTGAGCCAGGGTTACAGGCATGTGCTAGGATCTGAATGCTGGTCCTCATGATTGCTCAGCAAGTGCTCATAACTGCTCAGCCATCTCCATCCCTGTCTGTTGTAGAAAATAAAAGGGTCATTAAGGTTTACTATTAATCCATAGGATCATTGTGGTGGTTATTATTCATCCTGCTATCATATTAATAAAAGACACTGATACCTGAAAGATTTTTAATAAGCCTTATTTAACCTGGGGCTGGACAGATACTAATGCCCTAAACTACCTCGTTATCTCCCAGTCCCAGGTCCCATGCCATTTTCTCTAATCATTCCTGGCTGGGCTACTTCCCATCCAAAATAATATAAAATACTTGTACATGCTTTCTATCTGGGCTGCTTCTCTCCAGCCATACCTATCCTCGGAGTAAATTTCTCCCAGCCATATGATTCTTTATGCTAACCCATGGTGGTCTGCCTTCTCTCCTACCTGTCTCTCCCTTTCCTGTGCTCCTTCTGTCCTCCAAGCCCTTGAACCTTAGCTCTGCCTACCTCACTTCTGCCCAAGTGTGTAGGCAACTTTATTTAGCCAATCAGAGTTAATTTTGGAGGCAAGGTTACATAGTATCATTTTGGTGGACTGCTGATAGAAGGAAGGCAAGCAATTAACTGACTACAAAGCACCAGACCATGCCATAACACCTATCCTGTATTTTTATTTGCTATATTGGCAGTGAGAAAAACGTTGAGATACTGAGCTGGCCACTAGAAGAGAGATGAGAACAAATGACAATTCTAAGTGTTGCTCTCCCCATCTCAGCACTCCCTAATGTCTACATCTCTAGAGTCCATTTCAGAGCATCCAGGGCTAGAACAATTATGCTGTTTAAAACCATAGTTCCTGATAAAGCAGATCTTTCCACTGAGGGAAAAAAATGACAATATTTTCCCCTTTTTTCCTCACTCTTTCCAAAAACTTCAGTCTTGCTTACATAGAACTATCAAAACATCAAGGAAATATCAGGAAGGTTTTTTTTGTTGGCTGCAGGAGCTTGTATCTGATTGTATAAAGGCCGGTGTTTCCTAATTACTCTTCTTCTTTTACATTTAAGTCAAAATATTTGAAAATGACCACCATTTTTAACCCCTATGTCATCTCCTAAACATTTCTCTGCTATTACTCTTCAATAGGCAACAAACAAGAAAAAGTCAGCAGAGTAAACAAATCTTTTAAGTCAGATTTGAGTACCCCATATGTACCTGAATACTTCATCTAGGTGGCCAATAAACAGAGGAAAGTGTACTCAAGCTCTTCAGTACCATTAGAGAAACACAAAACCTGCCAAAACAGTATACCTTTAAACGTCACATAAAAGAGCTTAGAGATGGCTCAGCAGATAACAGTGCTTGCTGCATAGTGTAAGGACTTGGTTTAAATCCCCAGCATCCACATCAAAGCCAGCCCTGGGCATATGTGCTATATCCCAGCACTAGAGGGAGAGAGACAGAAGACTCATCAGAGCTTGATGGATGCCAGACTAAAGGTCAGCAACACCATCTGCCTTAAAGGAATAAGGTAGCGTTATCCAGAACACCCTACATTATCCTCTGGCTTTCCAAGCACATGCACCCACATGTATGCCTACACCACACACACACACACACACACACACACACACACACACACACACACTTTTTTAAAATCACAGTAACACAAGTTAGCTAGGATAAACAGCAGCTGAACTCTTGTTCCAGCTTTGGAACAGCTGTTGGCAAGTTCTTCCTGAAGTTTGGGCTATAGGATAACATATATGTAGCATGCATAAGTCCCTGGATTCAAAATGGGAAAAGGGGGCTGGAGAGATAACCGGATGGATAAAGTGCTTGCCACGCAAGTGCCAAGACTGAAGTTTGGATCTCCACTTAACGCAAGGTGGGCATGGTCCGTTACCTACAGTTTCAGTACATGGAAGAAACAAGATCTCCAGAGAAGCTAGCTAGCTAGCTAAACTAACCATATTGGAGATCTCTGGGGAAGTAGTTTCTGCAGGTGTCATAAAGGAAGGGGGAACTGCACAGAGAGATAAAGACTGAAAACCCAGGCAGATTGACTTCATCAACCTGGATCAGACTTCCGGGAGTCTGATCCCCGGCAGTTCATTGTCAGCAAATTTGAAACACAGTACAATTGGAGGAAAGGTTTCCAGGCAATGCTCAGTCCAATTCTAGGTGGGAAATAAAGCTGAAAGTATGATCATATAGAAACTCTTTTACAAAGTTTGGAAATTGATCTGATGCATGTTTTTTGGCCCTTAAGGTCTGGTTACACCTAGCTTCATTTTGTAAACCTGTCTAAGACATATCTGATTGGTTGATTAAACAGCCTATACCTGGGCAGGGCAGAATGGGGTAAGCATGGCTAAGGTTCCCAGGTTTGGAGGACAGGGAACAGAGGAAGGAAGACACCAAAATGGGTTAACTGGGAGAAGAAGCCATGTGGCCTGAGAGAAAGGACTCCAATCATGTCATGAAAAGAACCCAGATGAAGAATATAAACAAATACCATGGGATTATGGATGGAAGGTAGACCAGCTGAGGAGGATTAAAGTGGATGGCATTGGACGGGGGCAGGGAGATGGATGGTGAGGATACTGAGACAGTGTAAGTGAAATATCTGCCTGGTTCAAGGCAAATAAGGTAATTATAAAATCTGACAGGTGTCTATGTCTTATTATTTGTGATAGCGAGTGAGATAATACTTTCATGGTGATAATAGGGCTGATAATAAACATTATATAGCCCAAAGCCTTTTATTTTTAATTTACTACAACACAAAGTACATATGACCATGACGGTGGGTCCTATAGCTAAAAAGCCTAGACTCTAGTATGGTCTCTGACATATAGAGGTCAGAGGACCATAAAGTAAATGTGACATCTCCCCTAAGAGGTCACCAGGTCATTGACAAAATCCACTGAGCCATTTGCAGACAGTGATCCAAAGACAGCAGAAAATGGTTGTGCTCCGATCATGAATGTGTACCTAAAAGGAATGCATATCTATGTTTACCAAACAGCACGTACAAAAATGTTCTTAGAAGTTGATGCAAAGATGCAGCCTTTTAATCCCAGCATGAGGAGGACTGTGAGTTCAAGGCCAACATGGACTACATAGTGATTCCTTTCAGAAGAAAAGAATGTTCTTAGATTTCTATATAATGCTTAAAACTGAAAGTCTCCAGGCTGGAGAGATGGCTCTGGTTAAGAGTACTGGCTGTTCTTCCAGAGTACCTGGGCTCACATGGCAGCTCACAACTATCTGTAACTCCAGTTCCAGGGATCCAATACCCTCACACAGACATATATACAGACAAAACACCAAAGAACATAAAATACAAATAATTTTTAAACTGAAAAACTCATAGTAAAATGGATAAATACTGTGAGATATAATCAAATGGTAGAACAATAAAACACTAAATAAATACTGATACACAATGTGATGGATTAATATTACAAACAAGAGAGAAAACCAGAGTCATCTTGTACATAAAGTTCAAAAAGGGATAAAGGTGATTTGTGGTATCACAAAGTCAGGAAAAGGAGAAGAAAGTGATTAGGAGATGGTGTAAGGAGCCCTGTGTGGTGGCATACAATAGTACACCCAGCAAGAGCAGCAAGAGTTCAAGGCCAGTGTTACATAGTGAGATCTCATCTCAAAAACAGAAGACTGCATGAAAGAAACCTGTGGAGTTCAGGTAATGTCCCCTTTCATGACTGGAGGGGATTTACTCACTTGTTACAAACTGTACTCTTACGACTTGTTAAAGTTTTTACATTTATGTTTCAATAAAATGTTTCATTCTGCATTATTTATTTGTTTGAATTTATTTGTGTGTTCTATGTATGTGTGTGTATGTGTGAGTGTGCACGTGCACTCCATGCCACATGTGTAGATGTCAGAGGACAAGTTGTGGAAGTCAGTTTTCTCCTTCTCCCCTGTGTACTCCAGGAGCAAACTCTGATCATCACACTTGGGTAGCTTCTGGCCAATAAGAGACTCTGCCTCAAAATGGAGACAGGTGACTTTCTGAGGATGACATAACACTAGAGGTTGTCCTCTCCCCTCCACATGTATCTGCACATACATTAATTTTTATCAAGGTCAGGGCTGGAGAGGGATAGCCCAGTTGTTAAGAGCGCTTGCTACTTCATTATGAGGATTTGAGTTCAGATCCCAGCTCTTACCTCAGGCAGCTCACAACTGCCCATAACTCCATCTCTCCAAAGGATCAGTTGTCCTCTTCTGTCAGCTGTGGGTACCATACATAGATATGCATACACACACACACACACACACACACACACACACACACACACACACACAGTCTAGGTCAAAGGGCTTGAATGGGGCACACAACTTGGGAAGCAGAAGCAGGCAGATCTCTGAGTTTGAGGTCAACCTGGTCTACAGATCAAGTTCTAGGTCAGCCAGGGCTACAAAGAGAAACCTTGTCTCAAAAAAAAAAAGTGTCAAGGTCATTTTCAGCTACATAGTGAGTTTGCAGGCAGCCTAGCCATGTGAAAACCTGTTAAAAGAATCATTTAAAAGCTCTCTAGGGGCAGCATTTGCTGCTCTTGCAGAGGACCTGGATTCAACTCCCAGCTCACATAACAACTCACAACTCTCATTAATTACAGTTCCAGGAGATTTGGAACCCTCCTCTGGTCTTCATGGACACCAGGCAGCAGGCACAGGATACACAGACATACAAGGAAAACACTCGTATAAAAGATTTCGTTTTTTAAGGAGAAGCTTGTGTGAGCAAGCAGCTCGCCAATTTTTATTTCTAGCTTTCCAGCATCAGGATCATGTGAGGGAAAAACATGGTGGGAGATGAGTGATGGAGATTGAAGTGGAAGTTTCTGGTTTCTTTGAAGACTGAGTTTTGTCATGTGGTGTTTTGCTGCACGTGATGTTTTCCCCAGGTTGGCTTGTGAGAGGACACGTGATGTTTTGCTGTGAGTCCTCATGTGCGAGGGGTGTGACTTCGACCAGCTGAGAACATCCATGGGTGAACTCTGAGGAGAGGAGATCTGTAGAGGCCCACTCACAGGAGACATCGCTTTTTGGATCGACATTGCTGAGCTGATCTTCTTGCTTGGACACTTGACTTTACAGAGAGAAACGTTCCAGAGTGTTTCTTTGGGCAATCTGAGTCTTGCGGCTTTTGCTGACTTCATGTTGCTGCTTCGTGTTGGCCTTTGAACTAGACTACTGGTATCCTGATGACTGAGTCTGGTATTCCCCTAAAGACCCATCACTCTAACCAGCAGGAAGCAGATAAAAGTACTATAGCCCTTTTCCCTACTAATCTTCTATATAAGGTTACAGGGGGGAGAGAGGAAAAGGAAGGGAGGTAAAAATGCTTAACAACCCTAAATAAAGTAGGTTTGGTGAAAAATCTAAGCCTACAGAAATGATAACAAGAATGAGAGAATACATGCAGTAAGTCAAATCAGGACTGAAACTTCCCAGGAAACATTATCAAGAGAAAGTCACTAAGGAAGCTATCATATAATCTTAAAAAAGATACCCAACCAAACAACAACAACAGAAAAGCAACAACAAAAAAAAACTCAACATAGAAATACCAAAAAACAACAACAAAAAACTAGCCAGGAGTGGTAGTGCAGCCTTTAATCCCAGCACTCAGGAAGAAGAGGCAGGTGGAGCTCTGTGAGTTCCAGGCCAGCCTGGCTTACAAACTGAGTTCCATGAAAGCCAAGGCTGTTACACAGAGAAGTCCTGTCTCAAAAAAAACAAAAACAAACAAAAATGTGAGAAGATGAGAAATAAATGCAAACCATTAAATGAACTAAAGAAGAGAACACAAGATCTGAACAAGAACCAGACAGAAATCATGGAAGAAATAAGAAACTTAAAGGTCAGATGAAAAAGTTCATTGACAGCCTCAGCAACAGATTAGATGAAACACGAGGAAAAAAAAAAATAACAGAGCATGAAGACAGATCTTTGGAACTATTAGTGTTAGAATGAGTAAAAGAAAACACGAAGAAAAAAAATGCAAGAGCTTTGAGATACCCTTAAAAACACCAAGTATTTGGATCATTGGCACACACAAGGGAGAAGAGCTGTGCACTGGGGCCCCAGAAAACGTTTTCAGTAAAATACCAGAAAACTTCCCAAATCTTGGGAAAGACATGGACACCCAGTAAAAGAAACATCTGTGCGCTCTAACATACATAACCAAGGAAGTGTCACCGTGAGTCATTGCAGTAAAGTTGTTGAAAGTGCAGGACAAGTCAAAGATTGCCACCTGAAAGGGAGAAAAGCCAAGTAACACGTATGGTAAACACATTAGACTAACGGCCTCTTTGTGTGTGGGTCTAGTGATCAACTCCAAGGCCTTGCCCTATGTTTCCAGCCCTGAGAAGATATTTTAGGGCTGGAGGTAAAGTTTATGTTACCGTCTATTTCTTACTTTGTTGTTAGAAATTGAACCCAGGTCCATTTTTGCTTTTTGCCACTGAGTCACATCCCTGATTCCCAGATTTCATTTTAATTTCTAAAGAATCTAACATGGAAGTATTTATTTTAGAGGACTCTATATCTTGTAAGGTTTACTTGTTGAATAAACTAATGTTTCCCTGACTTAAAAAAAAATACATTAAGAAATGTATGTGACTGCTCTACTTTTTCTCAGATGGGCAGTTTCTACTTGAAATTGCCAGTCAGTTCCTTCTTGCTGACTGGGAACCAACATAAAAATAGCAGCTGTGTTTCTGATTGTCTCTCCTATGTCACCTATTCCAGGAACATGGCCTGGTCAAAGAACCTGGAGAGTCCAGCACTGCGCAGACCAGCAGAGCTGGATTTCTTTTTCTTTTTTGTATTTTTTTTTCTTCTTTTTGTTTTGTTTTTCTTTGGGGCTTGTGAATTTATGTGTTGTGGAGATATTTTTGTTATTTGTTGGTTTGGTTTTTTTTTTTGTAACTAGATTTCTACTCCCCTAATACAATATATTCTGATTATGGTTTCCCCTCCTCCTATTCCTCCTCCCCTCCCATTCAGATTTACCTCTTTCTGTCTCTCCTTAGAAAACAAACTGACATCTAAAGCATACTATATGGAAAGCTATACTATATATGAAAAGCCATACTATATACACCTGTAGGGTAAATAAATAACAGGGTGGTTATATTAGTTATAGTTTATATTATATTATTGATTGTATATTATATATATAAATAATCAGGACAATAGTGGCATGCACCTTTAATCCCAGCACTCAGAAGGCAGAGGCAGGCAGATCTCTGAGTTCAAGACTAGCCTGGTCTACAGAGTGAATTCCAGGACAGCCAGACAGTGAATTCCACAGAGAAACCTTGCCTTGAAAAACCAAATGAATAAATATAATAATAGAATACATAATAGAATAAGATAAAAGTAAATATTAAAATAAGAAATTAAAAAATGTTAAAACCTGTTGAGACATCATGAGACAAGGAACCTCCAAAGGCACCCTTGAGTTTGTTTTCCTGTTAAACATCTATTGCTGTGGGCGAACCTGCTTACTTCCATAATAGCTGTATAAACTTGCAGTCCCACCAGCAGCGGATGAGTGCCCCTGTCTCCGCCTCCTCACTAGCACAATCTGTCATTTGTTTTGTTGATCTTGGCTCTTCTGACTGGTGTGAGATGAAATCTCAATGTAGCTTTGATTTTAATTTCTCTGATGACTGAGGGTGTTTGAGCATTTCTTTAAGTGCTTCTCAGCCATTTGAGTTTCCTCATTTGAGAATTCTCAATTTAGATCTGTACCCCATTTTTAAATTAGGTTGTTATTTGCTTGATATCCAGTTTTGTTTTGTTTTGAGTTTTTTTTATATATTTTGAATAGTAACCCTTTACTGGATGTGTAATTGGTAAAAATCTTTTCCCATTCTGAAGGCTGCCACTTTGCCCAAATAATGGTGTCCTCTGCCACGCAGAAGCTTTTCAGTTTCATGAGCTCTTATTTACTGTTTATTCTGTGTCAAAAAGTCTTTTCGTGTGCCAGTGAGTTCAAGGCTATTCCCCAGTTTCTATCAGAGTCAATATATTTGCTCTTATGTTGAGTCTTTGATCAATTTGGGCTTGAGTTTTGTGCAGGATGTTAAGTATAGATCTATTTGCATTCTTCTACATGCCAACATCCAGTTTGACCAGAACCATTTGATTTTTGTTTGTTTGTTTTGTTTTCTAGTGTGTGGTTTCTGGTTTCTTTATTTGAAAAACAAAACAAAACAGGTATTCATAGGTGTGTGGATTTATGTCTGGGTCTTCAATCCTATTTTACTGATCTGTCTGTTTTTATGCCAATAACATGCCATTTTTATTACTATTACTCTGTAGTACAATTTGAGTTTGGAGATGGTAATACCTCCCACAATTCTTTTACTGTTCAGGATTGTTTTAGATATCCTGTTGGGTGAGCATGCATGCCTTTTCCTCCGAGCCATCAGCTGAGCTAGCAGGCATTTGGCTTTCTTTGTTGGGTCATGACCCGAGTCTGAAGGTCAGCTGTGTGCTTTCTCTGCCTCTCTGAGCTAGCAGGTTTTCACCTCAGCCTCTGGCTCCTGAGTCTTC
Source organism: Psammomys obesus (assembly GCF_907164565.1). Taxonomy (NCBI): domain Eukaryota; kingdom Metazoa; phylum Chordata; class Mammalia; order Rodentia; family Muridae; genus Psammomys; species Psammomys obesus. Next base: position 4,948,876 of record NW_026596057.1, on the reverse strand, counting down.
ATTGGTAAAATGGAAGAGTAGGGATTTACTTTCTTTATAACAACAATTGGAGATCTTTGCATTTTCTGATATCTTCATTTTCTTTTTTTCGGTGCTTTAACATTTTTGCCATACAAGTCTTTCCCTTGCTTGATTAGTGTTACCCCAAAATATTTTGTATTTTTTGAGGCTATTGTGAAGGCTGTTGTTTCCCTGATTTCTTTCTCAGTCTGTTTTCCCTTGTATAGAGGAGAAGCTACTGATTTTTGTGAGCTAATGTTGTATCCTGCTACTTTGCTGAAGATATTTATCAGCTGGAGGAGTTTCCTGGGGAATTTTTAGGGCCTCTTACGTGTACTATCACGTCATCTGCTACTAAAGATTCTTTGACTACTTCCTTTCCAATTTGTATCCCCTTGATCTCCTTCACCTGTCTTTTTGCTGTAGCTAATACTTCGAATACTATACTGAATACCTATGGAGAGAGTGGACAATCTTGTCTTATTACTGATTTTAGTGGAATTGCTTAGATGTTCTTCATTTAAGTTGATGTTGGCTATGTGCTTTATGTAAACTGCCTTTATTATGTTGAGGTATGTCTCAACTATCCCTAATCTTTCCAGGACTTTTATCATGAAGAAGTGTTGGATTTTGTCAAATGCCTTTTCTGCATCTCATTAGGTAATATGTTGTTTTTTGTCTTTCAAGTTGTTTATATGATGGATTACATTTATCAATTTATGTATGTTGAACCATCCCTGAATCTCTGGGATGAGACCTGTTAAAAATTAAGAAGAAGCAGGAGTCAACCGATATTCTCTGCAAGAAGTTTATTAGGAGGGTATAGAGGAAGGGGGAAGCAGGACATGAGAGAGAGAAAGAGAAAAGGGAAGGGGCACCCCAAGAGAGAGAAAGAGAGACAGAGAGAGAGAGAAAGAGTAAGAGGGTAAGAGAGAGAAGTAAGAGAAAGTAAGAGAGAGACCACGTGTCGGGGTTAGCGCTGTAAGGGGCAAGGTAACCATGCCTTCCAGGTGTAGCCACCTGGCTGGCGATACATGATGACGACATAGGTTGCTGGGTAACCCAGGAGCAGGTTGTGTTCCAAAATACTAACAAGACCTACTTGATCATGGTGGATGATCATTTTGATGTGTTCTTGGATTCAGTTTGCAAGTATTTTATTGAGAATTTTTGCATCTATATTCATAAGGGAATTTGGTCTGTAATTCTCGTTCTTTATTGAGTCTTTTATATTGTATAGGTATCAGGGTAACTCTTTCTGTTTAGGAGAATATTTTGAGGAGTACTTTTCTTTTAAAGTCTGGTAGAATTTTGTGCTTCTTGTTTATTTGGTTGGTTTTGGTTTTTTGTTGTTGTTTTTGGTTTTGGTTTTGTTTTTGATTATTGGTTCTATCTCACTAGGGGTTATAGATCTGTTTAAATTGGTGATATGATCTTATTTAACTTTGGTAGTTGATATATATTGAGAAAAGTATCCATTTCTTTTAGATTTTCTATTTTGGTGGAATACAGTATGTCTTTGTGAGTCTCTGTATTTCCTCAGTGTCTGTAGTTGTTTTCCCCCCCTTTTATCTCTAATTTCGGTAATTTGGATCTTCTGACTGTGTCTTTTGGTTAATTTGACTAAGGGTTTATCAAACTTACTGATTTTTCTTGAAGAACCGACTCTTTGTTGTATTGATTCTTTGCATTGTTTGTTTGTCTCTATTTTATTGAGTTAAGCCCTGGGTTTGGTTATTTCTTTCTGTGCACTCCTTTTTGTTCTAGAACTTCCAGGTGTGCTATTAAGTTAGTAGTAGTAGGTCTCTCCAGTTTCTGTATTTAGACACTTAATGGTCTGACTTTGCCCTCTTAGAACTGCTGTCATCCTGTCCCAGAGGTTTGAGTACATCGTGCTTTCATTAAATTCTAGAAAGTTTAAATTTCTTTTTCTTAATTTCTATCTTGACCTATTTTTAGTATCATAGTGAATTGTTCAGTTTCCATAAGATTGTAAGCTTTCTGTTGTTTCTATTGTTGTTGCTATTCAGCTTTATTCCATGGTGGTCAGATAGAATGCAGGATGTTATTTCAATTTTCTTGTATCTGTTGAGACTTGCTTTGTGTCCTAGGATGGGGTCCATTTTTGAGAAAGTTCAATGAAGTGCTAAGAAGAAGGTATTTTCTTTTGTGTTTGGATTAAGTGTGCTGTAAATATCTGTTAGGTTCATTTGGTTTAGGACATCAATTAGCTCCAGAGCTTCTCTGTTTAGGCTTTGTCTGGATACCTGTCTATTTGCAAGAGTGGGGCACTGAAGTCTCCCCTCTCACTTTTTGAGAGGTAATATGTTGTTTAAGCTATTGTATTGTTTCTTTAACAAACTTTGGTGCCCTTATATTTAGGGCACAAATATAAAGAATTGCAATGTTCTCTTTGATGAGTATCAAGAGTGATACTCTATTTCTCCTGATAGTTTTGGTTGGAAGTCTATTTTATCAGATACTGAAATGGCTACATCACCTTGCTTCTTAGGTACATTTGCTTGAAATATCTTTTTCCATCCTTTTACCTTGATCCATCCTTGATGTTAAAGTGTGTTTCTTGAATGCACCAAAAGGATGGATCTTGTTTGCACATCTATTCTGTTAGTCTGTGTCCTTTTATCAAGGAATTGAGACTGTTGATGTGGGCAGATACCAATGAGCAGTATTTGTTAATTCTTGTTATTTTGTTCTTGTGCTGTTTGTGTGTGTATGTGTGTGTGTTTCCCCTCTTTTGATTAGCTTATCTGAGATTATTTATCCCTTGTCTTTTCCTGGATGTGATTAGGTTAATTTCTTCAGGTTGAAAATTTCCTTCTAGTGCCTTCCATAAGGCTAGATTTTTAGATAAATCCTACTTAAATTTGATTTTTATCATAGCAAGTCTTTCTTTCTCCATCTATGGTGATTGAAAATTTTTCTGAGTATAATCTGGGCTGGCATATGGTATTTCTTAGCTATTACAGCAGATCTGTCCAGGCCCTTCTTGCTTTTAGAGTCTCCATCAAAAAGTCAGTGTTATCTATTATTAATAGATTTGTATGTTTATATGTTACTTGGTCATTTTCCCTTTCAGCTTTTACTATTCATTCTTTTTTCTGTCATGTAGCATTTTGATTATTATACACCAAGTGGAATTTCTTTTCTGGTCCAGTCTATTTGGTGTTTTGTATGCTTCTTGAACCTTAATAGGTCTCTCCTTCTTTAAACTAGAAAAATTTTCTCCTATGATTGAAATTATTTTCAGTGCTTTGAGCTGGGCTGCTTTTCCTTCCTTTATTCCAATTATTCAAAGATTTGGTCTTTTCACAGTGTCCCAGATCTCCTAGCTGTTTTGTGCCTAGAGTTTCTTAGATTTAACATTTTCTTGACTGAGGCATTCTTTTTTTTTTTTTTTTCTATCTTCTCTTCAGAATATGAGATCCTTTCTTTCATTTATTGCATTCTGGTATTCTCTTGTTGAGGCTTGCTTCTGAGGTTCCTGTTCAAGTTTTTTATTTTCAGATTCACCTCAGTTTTGGTTTTCTTTTCTTTCTTTTTTTTTTTTAACTTTAACTGTATTTTTTTTTATAATTTATTCACTTTACATCCTGATTATAGCCCCCTCCCTTATCTCCTCTCAGTCCCACTCTCCTTCCCTTTTTCCCCTATTCCCCTTCCCTATTTCTCAGAAAGAAGGATCCCTCCTCCCCTACCAATGAGAGACCAAAGAACTAAAAATTAATTTTTTGGGTATTGGATTAAAGTTTAAAGCATAAGCCTAAACAAAGGCCAGACAGGTGGAGGCATGTCCAGCCACCTCCTGGGAGAAACCAGCCTTACTGCATTGTTTTCCTGCCCACTAGAGATACAGTTGCTAGGAAACCAGCCTACATCACCCCACTCCCCTAGGACAGCCAAACAAAGGAAGCCAGACCATTAATGGTTTGGGGGCTTTCCTATAGTCAATCAGTTTAAAAAGCAACATCCCTTTTGTGCTTCAACCAATAGACGCTTGCCAGGCTGGAATGCCCCTGCTTTGGGCAAGCTGGGAGGAACTGGGACCTTTAAATCACTGGGACTCAGAAGACATATAACCTTGGGCAGACTCCTTCTAAGCCCCTAGCTGGTGACAGAGGTGAGGAGGCACCAGGGGATGGCTACAATATGCAGAGCCCCAGGCTTGGCATCTCTGCCATTGCTCTCTGGTCTCTGGTCTGGCGGAACGACAGGCTGCCATATCCAAGCTCTGGTGTAGTTGGGTGGAACCTGATTTGGGGGCAGGCCACCCTTAAAGAAACAGGATAGAGGGCCCATCAAGAAAGAGGCCACTGTTCGGAATGTTGGCTCCTCCTCCTCCTTCTTCTTCTCCTTCTTCTGTTCTTTGCGCACATTGTACCAGTACATTGTTTTCTTGTGTTGTTCTTTCATGTTTTTGTTTGCTTATGATGGTCTCAGTGGGCCAGTGACCAACCAGCTGTGCACCATTGTGACTTTGCATGCCCCATGCTCCCAGCTACAAGCTGGGGCACTTCTGGTCACTGGTGGGAGCATGGGGCAGGACAGGTAGAACAGCCAAGAGTAGAGTGGGCTTGCCCAGGCTGACAGGACAAAGACTTGACATTACGGCTGGATGGAGAAAGAAAAGTTTTATCTGTCTGTTTAAATGTATGTATTGGCCATTACATGTATATTTCTGACCAATCATAAATGGTTAATATGCTCTATATGTCTTGGTTATAGATTAACAGTTATTGGAGATGTTTAAAGTTAAATTCAAACTCTTGTTTAAAACATATATATGTGTGAGTGTGTGTTTGTAACATCTATAGAAACACAGATGTTTTTAAATAGCAACCCATGCGGCCTGTCATGTGATATGACTCCACCATCCTGAAATTGCCACTTGGTGTGGGTCAGGGCAAAGGAAAAAGTTACAGAACTTCTTAGTCATAATGAATTCTGCTTATCATCCTATCTCCTTTTAGACTGAGAAGACAAGTCTCATTTTAAATTGGTATTGATTTTAGAGATTGAATTGTTTGCACTGATAAATTTGGTTTTGACTTTTAAAATTATGGGTGTCCTTTGTGACTCCACTCCTAAAAAGGGTACTTTATTTTGATATTGCAAAAACAGATTTCTTCTAAAAATGTGTTTAAGGCTATGAAACATTTTAAAGTTTATCAGGTATTTTATAATAATGTCTTTATGGATTACATATATGTATATATTTCAGGATTGTGTTTTTGCGGCATGCTTTATGTGTGATCCAGCCCTGGTTTGTAAAGGTCTATTCAGATTGACAAGCTTATTTCAAGTGTGTGCCTGGCTGCCAGTTCCTTCTGGCTGATAAGTTTGGTATGGCCAGAATAGTTCAAGTAGAGTTTTAAAATTATTCTATACTGTTTTATTATGCAGCTGGTTCTAAAACTCATCTGATTACAATGATAGAACTTGGTTACGGGAAGCTGTGAATGCTCCACAGTGCTGTACCATGGGAGGCAGCAACACCATCAGCGACATCTGATGGCTATGTTTTAAATTGCTGGCCACAGCCTGTAACAACGCGTGGCTAGCCACCATGTTGGTTCAGGGATAAAGAGGGTGGACCGTGATTTTACTGCCATTTCTGTTAAGGGCTGTCAGCTGTGTTTAGTTCCCTATGTAGTGCTAAGTGCAACTTCTGTCCTTTAGGCTTTTTTGCTGTTCGGTCTTAATAATAAAATGTGGTGGGATCAGCAAGATTTGCTAGCTCCTCTATGAACTGTATCTGATTGAAAGTTTTGCTTTGATTTTAGTTCAGAAATATACTTAAAGTTATGCTAATGACTGCAGTTGGTTACAAGTCTCTTGTTTACGTTTTTAAGCCTAAGATGGGTAACTACAAAGTTTGCCTATGTAGATCTACTTGAAATAGATATGGTCCTAAAACACTTATCTAAGGAATATGCCAGAATTGGAGATTATAACATTCTGTTTTACAGAATGCAGTTTAGAGCAGATAACTAAAGATAGACAAAGAGTAACTCAGATGCTGGCCCTCAAGCTTGTCAGAGATCTATGGAATATGGTATTTTAACATGTGTAAGCTTATTATGACAGAAAGTCCCAAAATTCTGGCAGTAGCTCCCCAAGGTCTCCAAGAAGATTTGGGTACAACAACAGATGACTTTGACTCTGGACAGTGGTATGCTAACCACTGGGCAAGACTGTCCCAACTGGCCCACTGCTAGGGCCCAGCCTGAACTGTGAAGAAAGCTGTGGACACCTGGAGAGTCAAAATTTCACCTTGCTGAAGGCAAGGTGATATTAATCTCTCATGATATTTTTTTCACAGAAACAGTCTCATTTTCTGTACCTGATGGCCAGACTGCCTCTGCTCATGATGCCATGAGACCACAAGAGCCAGGGACAACTGCCTAAGTGGTGGACTGACTAGTAGTCTCTGTCATTTTGGTCATGATTGGTACATAGACTGGTACATTTATTTGGCTTATAATTTATCCTTCTCAAGTCTCTGATCACATTGATGGCTAAGCTACGCTAATGGTAGCTTTTCAGCTAAAAATCAAACAATTAGATCCACTGTTTGTTCATTGGTCAACTCATTAACTAGTTAGAACTACTAGGTACTAGATCTCTTATTTAGAAAGGCAAAGAGGTTTGCCTTCCTCACAGGCTTCATGTTAATTCTCTGTGTCTTACAGTGAATAACTGGATAGAAAGATATAAAGTTTATATAAGGTCTGAGAATTCAAAAGTTTAAGTTATGAGGATCTAAAAAAGTTGAGGGTCTGGGAAGATGTTTCAAAGTTGGTAAATGCAAGAAAGATTGAAGAGTCTAAGTTGGTGTTTTAAGGGATGTGAATGTAAGTTGTAATAATATAAGAAAGTAATTCAAGGCATATTGAAAATGGGAGATATTTCAGATCCCCCCAAGCTGTTGTTGTGCTTGTGTTATAAGATTCCAGAAGTTCAGAGTTAGGACATTGATCAATAGAGTTCTGATAAGCTGATGGAGCACTGACTGCTTATTATCCAGTCACAAGCTTGAGATTTTAATTTCCTTTTGGTTGTCTTCTGGAGGTAGACTTAAAGGTGCTTCTCATCATGCTGAAAACATTTGTCTAATGTGTATATATCTGACCCAAAAGCCATAGCTTTTACTAGGTCTTAATGGCATGAGTCTACTCCTGTTGTCTTGTAGACACTTGTTACCTGATCTTTCTAAAGTATGGACATCAATACAACCTTTTGTAAACTAAAATTCATGAGTTTCAGGAAACCAAAAATCATAAGACCTGAATCTGGCCTAGCTCAAACAACCCCACATGAGTTTTTCCCTTGGTCTTGAAATTCCTCACTTTCCCCATTTATTAGACAAATTTTAACTTCTGTCTCTAGTCTGAATTTGTCTCAGCAGATTTTCTCCTGGCTGACAGACTCTATTCAGGGATCAGCTATGGACTGCAAGCTGAAATCTGAACTTGTTGAAAGTTGAAGTAAACCAGTCCAGCCAATGTGATGCCCTCCTGTCTCTTCAACTGGGTCACTAATTAGATAGTGCTCCATTGCCTAGCTTTTGACTAGCCTTTCAGCTTTCCTGAGTCCCCAATATCGCTGCCCCAATGTCAGACTGAAGAAATTACAGAAGAGAGAGATTCAATGACCTTTATCCTACTAACAGGCTGAAATGCTTAGTCAAAAGTGGTTCCCTGATATTAGCTATTATCTTGGGGACCTGCTTATCTGGAGTAGGAACTGGTATTGCGGCAATGGATGTACAAAGCCAGATTTATAACAGCTTAAAGGCAGATATTGATAAAGATAGTCCGTGCCTTGAAAACTCAATCACCCATTTAGAAAAGAATGTTGATTCCCTGGCAGAAGTAGTGTTGCAAAACAGAAGAAGCTTGGATCTGTTGTTTTTACAGCAGTGCGGTTTATGTGCAGCTCTTAGAGAGAAATGCTGTTTTCATGTAAATCACTCAGGAATGATTAGGAAATTCTTAGCAAAAATAACAAAAAGCCTGGGGAGACACTAGATTCCAGAGGATGTTTTAAATCCTGGTATAATAGTTCTCCTTGGCTTACTACCTTTATATCCACTCTGATGGGACCCCCCTACTCATTTTGATTTTTACCTTTGGGCCTTCTATTTTAAATCACTTGAGGGCTTTCATGAAAGAATGCTTGGGAGCGATACAGTTAGTGGTACTCAGATCCCAGTATGGAAGATAAATCTAAAGGACACCAGGGGTCATATCTGGAGGACCCATGATTAGGTCTTCAAGTGATCATAGGAAGAGGGGAATGAGAGACCAAAGAACTAAAAATTAGTTTTTTGGGGTATTGAATTAAAGTTAAAGCATAAGCCTGAACAAAGGCCAGAGAGGTGGAGACATGTCCAGCCACCTGCTGAGAGGAACCAGCCTTACTGAATTCTTTCCTAACCATTAGAGATACAGTTGCTAGGAAACCAACCCAGATTGCCCCTCTCCCCTAGGACAGACAAACAAGGGAAGCCAAACCATTAATGGTTTGGGGGCTTTTCTATGGCAAATTGGTTTAAAATGCAACATCCCTTTTGTGTTTCAATCAATAGATGCTTGCCAGGCTGAAATTCCCCTGCTTTGGGTGCACTGGGACAGACTGGAACCTTTAAATCACCCACCTACCCTGAGCTCGGTGCTCTCTACTCTCAACCGCTGCATTGGTGAGGGTGTGAGCCCAAGCTCTAGCTGTAATAAAAAGATCCTCATTTGTTTTGCAATGGACTCGACTCCTGGAGGTTTTTTGGGATCTCCCAAATCAGGCACAATACCATCTGACCCCAGCCTATCAAATCTCATTAGGACTGATTGCATGTTCTTCCTCTGTAGCCTGGCAATGTCCTGCCCCCAAAGGGGGGTGATCAAAGAGCAGGCAACAGAGTTCATGTCAGAGACAGTCCCTGTCCCCTTACTAGGGAACCCACATGAAGACTGAGCCAAAGGGGTCTAGGTTCTTTTCATGCATGGTCCTTGGTGCATTAGTCTCCTCAGGCCCCCATGGGTCCAGATTTGTTGACTTTGTTGGTGTTCTTGTAGACCTCCTGTCTGCTCTGGATCCTTCTATTCTTCCACTCTTTCCTATGACTCCCTACGCTCTGCCCAAAGTTTGGCTGTGAGTCTTAGCATCTGCTTCAATCCCCTGTTGGGTGGAGTCTTTCAGAAGACATTTATGGTAGACTCTCATCCTGTTCCCTCTCTTCAACGGCTTCCAGTGTCTATTCTGTTTGCACTTATGAATGAGAATTAAGCATCCTCCCTAGGATCCTCAGTTTAGTTTTCTTTATTGTATATATTTCCACCTTCAGTTCTTGATGGTTTTATTTATTTTCTTCTATTTCTTTGTGTGTTCATAAATTTCTTCAGTGGATTTATTCATTTCCTCTTTAAGAACCTCTGTCATACCACAAACTCTACTTTATGGTCCTTGGTTCTTCAGCTATACTGCATTTCTCAGGGCCTACTGTAATATGGTTGCTGAGCTCTGGTAGGTACATATAGTCCTGGCTCCTCTTGATTGTGGTTTTATGCTGGTGTTTAGGCATCTGGATTGTAGTTCTAGGTGCTGATAACTGATCTTGTCTTTGTAGTGTAGGTGTCTTGTTCTTTGGTTTCCTGTTGTCCTCTCTGGTTCTTAGGAGGGTGTAGTGGCTGTGTGTTGCCTGGTAGGGAATGCTTCTGGGATCTTGCTAAGTGTGGCCACTGGAGGTTCCTGGTACAATGTGTATTGGGAGTTGTAATTTAGGGATAGGAATGGGCTAGGAGGGACAGATGAGGGGATTCCACTGGAGAGAGGAAAACAGGATGTTCCCCCAGGATCTGCTTAGTCTTCTGGGAATGGGGCAGAGAGTGAGGAAAGGCCATAGCAGGTGGGGATGAGACTAGGGGGCTGGATTTGGAGGAAAGGAGGGAATGTGAAGATCTGTAGTTTGCCTACCTGGTTCACTGGCCTACTTGCTTCTCTGGCAGGCTTTGCCTGCCTGTTCCTGGGAGATGGAGACTGGGAGAAGGGGGATGAGTTGAGGGAAGGAAGGTTAGAGAAAAAGATCATCAGGGTGATCCACCAGAGATGGTGCCAGAGAGAAAAGGGAGTTTGAAGCAGGTGGCCTGCTCTAGTCAAGAACCTGGGGTGGGACTGAGGGCATTGAATTTGGAGAAGAGAGAGAGCTGAAGATTTGAAGTTAGCCTACCTGTGTCCCTGCTCTGTCTGGCAGGCAAGTTCACAGGGAATGCCTGCTGAAGATAGAGGCTCTGTGTGTTTGTTTTTTGAGAAAGGCTCTCACTCTGTAGCCCAGGCTGGCCGGGATCCTTTTGCTTTGGTCAACCCGCTGCTCCATGTTCTTTGATTGCAGGCATAGCCCAACACACTCAGCTAGAGCATGTTTTTTAACCTCACTTGAGTTTGAGCACTCAATGACCACACTAGAGGAAGGTTTAGTCAATGCTAATTTTCTTAGAGCCAAGTGGCAGCAAAAGGAAATGTCAACATATCCTCTCACAACTTAAACCCTTTTCAGCCTTCCAACTGTCACTTGTGTGCCTACTACATCCTTCTGAGTTTTCTCACTCTCCATTTAACATTTACTTAATTTACTTAATCTCTTGCCGATAGATAATAACCTGATGCCCACATGTAAGCATGTTCCCACAAAAAAAAGTCTGTAATTAATTTTTATAAAGGACAAAAGATAACAGGTGAAAAGAGGATGAAGGGGGCTGGAGAGATGGCTCAGAGATTAAGAGCACTAGCTGTTCTTCTAAAGGTCCTGAGTTCAATTCCCAGCAACTACATGGTGGCTAATAACCATGTATAGTGAGATCTGGTGCATTCTTTTGGCAAGCAGGTACACATGCAGGCAGAACACTGTATAAATAATAATTTTTAAAAAGAGGATGAAGGACAAAGAAACAAAAGGAAATGGAATCTGGCTAGATTGAATATGGCTACTAACCCCACACCCCACTGGGGTTTATCCTTTTAAGGAAATGGATAGGTTCATTGCTGCCCTCCACAGTGTGTTCATTTTCTTTGTAGCTGTTCAGGGTTGGGTTGGAAGTCCAGTCTGTGGTGCTTTTCCTTCTATATAGAAAGGTGATCCTATAGGCAGAGGCAAGCATAGCTCCACGAGTTAGAGGCCAGCCTGGTTTTCATAGCAGGCCAGTGGGGACTATATAGTGAGATCCTATCTCCACTGTCTCAAAAAAAAAAAAAAAAAAAAAGGAAGAAGGAAAGAAAAAGAGAGAAGAAAGTGGTTGATGTCACCAACTCTAGCATTGCCACCACTCTTGTCCTTTAAGTAAAGCCATCCGTAAGGTGGAACAAATCCACTGGAGAAAAAGAGATAGAGAACGTAGGTCAGATTTCTTCCATGCCCAACTTTTGTTTCTAGAAGACCTACTTGAGAAAGTCTTCCTGACACTAAAAAGTCCTGACCACTGTCCTTGAGCTGAAAAATCCTGATTCCTGTCCTCGAACATGAGTGCTCCAAGAGAAGAATTACAAAACCAAGACCGGGCCATCGTCAGAATAGCAGCTCACTTACCAGACCTCATTGTCTACGGAGACTTCTCTCCAGAGCGGCCGTCAGTAAAATATTTTGATGGAGTTCTGATGTTTGTTGATATTTCAGGCAAGTGCAAAGGGGACACTTGCTTAATGTGGGTGAGCAGCAGGCTCATCTCAGAAGTCACACGCTGGTTGTGGTGGCAGTGGGGACACCATTTTCAAACCCCTAGGCCGTTAAAGCAGCACAGCAATTAATCTTACTGTGCACACAGGAAAGAGACCCCTGACCCCAGATGTCTCTCATCTTCCCTTCTCCCAGCTTTCAGTCACAGGCATGTCTTCAAGTGCACCATCTGGCTTCAGTGTCCCTGCCCCAACTTCATAGCCTGGTCCTCCAAGTCCCACACACATCCTGACAAACTGACAAATTCAAGAGATGATCTGCTTGTCTTTACACCCTAATACTAACACTGCTTCTTCTGAAGAATTTGAAAGACATGTGGCCTCTCAACCACAGGACAAACCAACAGCATCCGATGCGATGCTGTTATCCCTGTGTGTACTAAGAACCCAGAAGGAAGAGATGGCTTGCTTTTCTTGACCCCTTGCCTACTAAGTGCTGCTTGGCTAATGCCTGGCCATCCACTAAGGTCACGTGACACTCTGCCCCTTTTAGTGGCTCCCCCTGCAGGCCAGTGAAGCCCTCTGCTAGTTCTGCATGACTCCTAGGAAACCAGTGGCCGTTTCTTACAGGTTTTACTGCGATGACTGAGAAGTTCAGCACAGCCATGTACATGAACCGAGGGGCCGAGCAGCTGGTAGAGATCCTCAACTACTATATAAGTGCGATAGTGGAGAGTAAGTGTTCCCGTGGGGCTTTGCCGGAGAGGTTTTCAGATTGCTGCTCTGCTGGTGTCTGTACAATTACCTATCATTCTTCGTATTCTCCAGGAAATAGATATGTCCTTCTTCTGGTTAGTGGTTGGTTGGTTGGTTGGTTGGTTGGTTGGTTGGTTGGTTGGTTGGTTTTTGTCAACTTGACACAAGCCTAGAGTCATCTGGGAAGAAGGAACATTGAGAAAATCCTTCCATCAGGTTGGCTTGTTGGCAAGTCTGTGGAGGCATCTTCTTGATTAAGAATTGATGTGGGAGTTCCCAGAACACTGTGGGTGGTGCTACCCCAGGGCAGGTGGTCCTGGGTCATATCAAAAAAGCAATCTGGTTGAGTCATAGGAGCAAGCCAATAAGCAGCACTCCTCTCTGGTCTCTATTTCAATTCCTGCCTCCATGTTCCTGCTTGAACTCTTACCCTAAATTCCCTTTATGATGGACTGATAGATATAATCTAAAACAAACTCTTTCCTCTTGCAGTCTTTTTGGTCATGGTATTTATCACAGCAAGAAAAAGCAAACCAGGAAAGTCATAAGTACTTTTAATATGCTATAATACAACTAAGGGAATATGATTAAGTCTTACTAAGAACACTGCATGACAGAAAGGATGTTTTGTGTTAAAAGCCAGTCTATAGCCCAGACTGACCTGACACTTACATAGCTATGACCTTGAATTCCAAGCAATCAATCCTCTTGCCTCGGCTTACCAATACTAAGCTCATAAGAACAAGCCTTGATACCTCAGATGATGTTCTTTTAAAATTATTTATTTTTATTTTATTTTGTGTATGGGTGTTGTGCCCGCATCTCTGTCGGTGCACAACATGCATTCCCGGTTCCCATGGAGGCCAAAAGAAGGTGTTAGAGTCCCTAGAACTGGAGTTAGAGTTACAGAGAGTTGTGAGCTGTAGTGTGGGTGCTGGGAATCAAACCCAGCCCTCTGGGAAAGCAGCCAGGGGCTTGTTTTTAGAGACAGGGTTTCTCTGTGTAGCCCTGGCTGTCCTGGAACTCACTCTGTAGACCAGGCTGGCCTTGAACTCAGAGATCCACCTCTTGTCCACTCATCCACCAACCTATGCTCCCTTAACAGCTGGCCTACAGAGAGCTTCCTTATACACTGGGAAGAAGGCAAGGATCATGAGGTCTTTCTGGGCACTGTGCCTTCTTGTTTCCTGATTCTTGTTTGGTTTGTTTTCCTATTGCACAAACATGGTTTGGTTGTAAGGCTTACTGTACTGGAGCTGAGGAGGCAGGCCTTCATAGAAGTCACGAGATGTCATGTTTGATAGACATGTATTCTCTGAATTGTTATTCTCAATACCTCATTTCTACTCTCTCTCTCTGAGTCAGGGTCTAAGATTTAGCTATATATCCCAACAATCTGGCCTTGAACTCACAGTGATCCTTCTACAACAGCTTCCCAAGTGCTAGGAAGACAGGCATGTACAACCATACTCCCAAGCCTCCTTCTATTTTACCAATGAGTAATGCTCGTTAAAGAATCAATTTAACTTAATTTTTCTTTTTTTTTCTCTCTTCTTATTCTTTTTTTCAGAAGTGCTGATTTTTGGAGGAGATATCCTAAAATTTGCAGGTACAGAATCTGACTGAAATGGGAAAGGGTGAAAAGGAAGAACTGAGGAACCTGCCCTGTTACAAAGAAGGAACCTCGGGGAGGCATGGTCGGGGAACGGGTTGAGAAATTTTTGAGGCGGCACAAGCATATGTAATGTTCATGCAAAACGCAGCACTGACCTCCGGGGTAGGACCAAGCCCCCAGAGTGTCTCTCTTAAAGGTGACGCACTGCTGGCCCTGTGGAAGGTGGAGAGAAAGCAACTGAAAAACATCATCACGGTGGTCATTAAGTGCAGCCTGGAGATCCACGGCTTGTTTGAGGCCAAGGAGGTGGAAGAAGGCATGGATATCCGAGTCAAGATAGGTAAGCATCTGAGGCTGGCCATGATGGCATATGCTTGTAATCCCGACCCCTAGGAGACTGAGGCAGGAGGATAGCTGAGAGTTTGAGGCCAGCCTGGGTGACATAACAAAAAAGAAACAAAAGATTTGGGAAAGAACAGATGCTACAGCAGTTGGGATCTGGTTCCTCACTCCTAGAAGATTCTGGCTTGGCCCTACCATTGTCCTTTGAAGTCGGGCTGACCAGAATGGAAATTTTTGCTCACCGTATACGGGAATTTGAGATGATCATGATATCTATATAGTAGACTATTGTAAAAGTGAAGTTGACTAGATGTGATGGCACATGCCTATAGGCTCATCACTCAAGACACACGGGAAACTTTGTGAGTTTGAGGCCAGCCTAGGCTACACAGGAAACCCTGTCTCAAGGAATAAATATTTTTGGGCTTGGAGATATAACACAGTTAGTAGAGTGCTTGCCTGGCGAGCAGGATGCCCTGGATCTCAAGAACCGTGTAAACCAGGTCCGGTGACAATGCTTATAATCCCAGCACTCAGAAAGTGGAGGCCAGAGGGTAAATGAATCATGTAAGGTCACCAGGGATGTGGCCCAATCGAAAGAGTACGATATACAATTTGCTGAGTTCCTTACCCAGTGCTTCATAAACCAGGTGTGACGGAAGGCTCATGCTTTTAATCATAGCATCTGGGTAGTAGAAGCAGGAGGATGAGAAGTTCCAAGTTATCCTGGACTACATGAGATCTTGGGTCAGTAGTAAGAATAAGGAGAAGGAGATTATCCCCAGCTCTGTACAGAGTTTACAGACAGCCCAAGCCACACAAGGTTTGCCTGGTGCTTGGCACATAACAAGTACTAAATAAAGGAATCGTCATCACTGTTACATCTTGCTGCTTGTCATGGTTGTATAGCATTAAGTAAATTAGAGAGTAGTTTGTCATCACATAGATTCAGCAATGCTGTAAGAATGGTCTGTCGCTCCGTAAGAATAAGAAACAGACGCTAGAGAAGCAGCCCATCAGGTAAGAGCATTGGAGGCTTTTCCAGAGGACACAGGTTCAGTTCCCAGTACCCACACGGTACCTCACAACCATCTATATTCCAGTTCTAGGGACTCCAACTCCCACTTCTGACCCCCAGCAGTACCAGGAGCATACACAGTATCTATACATACATGTAGGCAAAACACTCATTCAAATACAATAGTCCTTTTGTAAAAAAAAAAAAAAAAGAAGAAGAAGAATGATAAACAAACAGGGCTTAACAAGTTATGCCTATAGCACAGCTCAGCGTTCACACTGGGCTTGCTGAGGGCGTGTGTAAGGTAGCAGCCACATGCAGTTCCATATTGTACATTTTCTTTCGTCATGGCACCAGGATTGAGGGAACATGGTAACCATGAGGATTCTGAGATGTGTGAGTGATGAGTAACAGCGAGAGCTGTGGGTGGTGCCATCTGTAACTGAAATTTATGAGCCTTAGAAACCTCAAGTATCAGGGCCAGCAAGATGGCTGAGAGGGTAAAAAGACTCCACATAAAAGCGGGAGAACAAAGTTAACAGGACACTAAATAATAGGCAAGGACCAGGTCTCCCTTTAACTCTCCCTGCTAAGTAAGCACCTGTTCTTTTCCCCATTTTTTTGGTGCTGTTGTGTTGTCATAGTGAGTCATGAAAAAATGTCCCACATCAGGTGACATGTCAAGGTATTTCCAGGAGTGTGAGATTTTAGGTGCATGAAAAGCCACAGGAGTCCTCGAGGATTCTGCTTTCTATATAAAATGATCACTGTTCCCTTATACATAAGGAAAATAAGCAGCTCCACTGAAATACTCACCCATATAAATGCTCTATAATAAATCATTTTTAGACGAAGGGATTATGTGTTAATTTTTTAAATAAATGCTTACTTACCATTTTAAATGTATGGCATAATAAAAGATGTGACTGAGTTATGAGAAAAAAAAAAGCGGGAGAACAAACTGTACAAAGTCTTCCTCTGACCTGTCTCTACATGTGACGTGTTGCAATCTCTCTTTCACATACAATAGTAATAATGATGATGATGATGGCGGCTCAGAGATTAAGAGCACTGGCTGCTCTTCCAAAGATCCCGAGTTCAATTGCCAGCAACCACATGGTGGCTCACAATCATCTACAATGAGATCTGGTGCCCTCTTCTGCCATTCAGGTGTACATGCAGACAGAACACTGTAAATATAATAAATAATTCTCTAAAAGAATAATAAGCCGAACACAGTGGAACACATATGCCTATAATTCCAGCAGTCGGGGAGGAAGGTGGATCTCTGTGAGTTTGAGGCCAGCCTGGTCTCAAAGCAAGTCCAGGACAGCCAAGACTATACAGAGAAACCCTGTCTCAAAAAAAAAAAAAATCATCATCATAAAAATAATAATAATTAAAAACGAAAAAAATCACAAATATCAGAACTAATGGGATCATCATAGGTTATCCAACTGATTATTTCTCTTTAATTAACTACTGTTTTAGGTAACCTATCTTTTTATGCCAGTTTTCAAGTTTTCCACATGGTCTTTAAAAGATCAGCCATTACAATACTGAATGTGTTGGGTTTTGTTGTTATTGTTTTGTTTTGTATGTAATAGGGCCCCAGACTTTAGTAGGCCCTGAGACCTTAGCACAACTGACTCCATAATGGGAGTGCCATTCAGGCTGTAAAACTCAGCCTGCACACAGACAGCAGCACCTGCCAAAACTAAAACAAAGGCCTAATCCATCAAAGTTCCCATAGTTCTTGGAAAGTCTCAAAATGTGCTAACCTTGCTTTTTAGCCTCTGTAGTTCTGCTTCTAGCTAATCATTCTTGTTAACTGAAATGTGTCAACCCAGGACATGGTTTTTGTGCTTAGAAGCACATCCTGAAAAAGGCTCAGGGCTACACCAGGATCCCGAGCACCCAGTGTAATTGCTGAGCGGCTAATAAAGACTGTCCCAGCAGTCTTCTCTTGTGGATAGCCCACAACAGATTTTCCAGGTTCACTCAGAGAGGCTAACGTAGCATACTTCTTAGAATGGAAATAGCACAAACCCTGCACGGTGGCACAAGTCTACAATCCCAGCACTTGGGAGGCGAGAGCAGAAGGATAAGGAAGGAGTTCAAGGTCAGCCTCTACTACATGTTGAGTCAGAGGTTAGCGTGGGCTTATATGAAACCCTGTCCCCAAAACAAAACAAAAAAAGAATGACAGTAACCCCAGCACTCGTGTGACTTGTGAGGGGCTAGAGGAGAGGTGTGTTTTAGCATCTTTTATCTTTCCCTCTAGTTCGTCTAAGCAGTAGTGTATTTGGGATGGAAAAACAAACTGTATATACTACCAGGGAAGTCAGAGTCAACAAATGAGCAGCGTGTGCTACCTGTGGGGGTGCACTGGGAAGTGAGGCGGGAGGATTGGTGAGAGTTTGAGACCCACCAAAGGCTACAGCCACAAACCTTAGACCTAAGGTTTGTTTTCAGTTGAAGCCTCAATGTGTGATAAAATTAAAAAATTTCCCCAAACAGATATTATCGACATTGTTTTTCTGTTTCCCTTAAGTGTAAATTGAAGAAAAGGTTAAATAACTTTGGAGATTGGCAGAATGCTTTAAGAAGAGTGTGGACAAGCTGGTAGAGGCGGCTCAAGCCTTTAATCCCAGCACTAGGAAGGCAGATGCAGGCAGATCTTTGAGTTCCAGGCTAGCCAGGACCAAAGAGAGGAACCCTGCCTCAAAACATCTCCCACCCCACTCCAACCCCCCAAAAAAAGTTTCACCAAAAGGTGAGAATTAGGAGTTGTGCTCTCTAGCTTTGAAAGAAGGGACATTTGGAACAGCTGGAACCTGGAAGAGGCATTCTCTGATTTCTGTGTAAAATCTTTTTTGTTGTTGTTTTGCTTTTCGAGACAGGGTTTCCCTGTGTAGCCTTGACTGGCCTGGACTCGCTTTGTAGACCAGGCTGGCCTCGAACTCACAGAGATTCCCCTGCCTCTGCCTCCCAAAGTGCTGGGATCACAGGCGTCTGTCACCATGCCCAACCCCTATGTAAAAATCTTAAAAATTGGATTTTGCTTACAGGCTGTATAGTCACATCAAGATTCTGAGTTTTCCAAGATCCAGTGCTTCTGGGCAATCACCCAGAACTTGTTGCGCAAACCCATTGCTTGCCTTCTGCAGGACTGGCCGCCGGGCACATCACCATGTTGGTCTTCGGGGATGAAACACGCAACTACTTTCTGGTGATTGGCCAGGCGGTGGATGACGTGCGCCTGGCACAGAACATGGCCCAGATGAACGACGTCATTCTGTCACCAAACTGCTGGCAGCTCTGTGACCGAAGCATGATTGAGATTGAGAGGATACCGGATCAGAGAGCTGTTAAGGTGAAAGTGCAGTGTGGGTACTGCCAGGGTGTGCCAGCAGCCTGAGTCCGGGTTAGCCTAAGGACACGTCCAGTGGGAGGAGCCAGGGCTGCTGCGCCCAAGAAGGAAATGCCCGCCTACCGCCCCACTGAGGCTAAAGGAAGCTGTGAGGTGACCTAAGGACAGTTGGGAGTTGGAATGTCCGATCCTCGTTTGTTTGTTGGTTGGTTGGTTGGTTGGTTGGTTGGTTGGTTGGTTGGTTGGTTGGTTGGTTGGTTGAGACAGGGACCTCACTGACCTTGAACTCATTAAACAGCTAAAAGTGACCTTAAACACTAATCCTCCTGCCTTGACTTCCCGACTGCTGGGATTTCAGTGTGTGGCCCGGGAATGCTTGTTTTCTCTACCCAGCAGCCTCCTAACTCTGGTGGCCTGTCAGCTCTTGCCCGGTATATCCCCATCTGGTTTTGCCTGGTGCCTTCTCCTTGTTAGTCTAAATTTCTGCATTTTGGCAGACAGGAAAACCAGTGTGTATCTTATCATAGGGTTCGCAGTTTTCCTGAGACCTTTTAGGCATTAACACTCTTCCTTTTTAACACTTATAAGAAAGAAGTGGGGTGAGACTCCCTCCTGAGAAACCTGCACCCACGTTTCGGGTGTGTACTGTCCTTTCTCTAAGAGCCCCCTCTCTCCTTCCCTCCTCCCTCCGTCCCTGTTTCTCCCTCTGTCTCTCTTCTGAACATCATTGTTAATAACCTCCAATTCTGTATCTACTGCAGAAAGAAAAGGAAAGGGAAAAAGAAAAGAAAGAAGAGATAGAGGAAAGAAGGAGAAGAGGGAGGGAAGGAGAGAAGAAAAGAAGGGGGAAGTCAGAAGAGCAGGGATTATGGCTTTCTCAGATTTTATTTAAATTAAAATGTTCAGAGAGAGATAAAAAAGAACAAATGCCCTCAGGGTACAAATATATGAATGAGTGGTCCTTTGTATATACTGACCCTTAAAGTCTTAAAAAGTAATTGGGGGAAAAACTAAATTTTTGTTTATTTTATTTTATTTTCGAGACAGGATTTCTCTGTGTAGCCTTGGCTGTCCTGGACTTGCTTTGTAGACCAGGCTGGCCTCGAACTCAAGCAATCCACCTGCCTCTGCCTCCTTGAGTGCTAGGATTATAGGTATGCCGCACTGCATCTGGCTTTCTTCTTTTCTTTCGAGCTAAAAGTTGAACGTAGGACTTAGGGGCTAAGCATATGTTCAGTCTGAGCTATGCCTCTGAGCCTTTAGCATTATTTATTTATTTTTGCCTTTAAATTTTCAACAGAATTTTTTTTTTTTTGGGGGGGGTCAGTACTAAAGGACAGAACCACACACATGCTAGGCAAGCACCTTATCTCATTGATTTACAACCCCAGGCCTTCTTTTTTTTTTTTTTTTTTTTTTTTTTGTATTTTCACTTTGAGGCAAAACTTAGTAGCCCAGGTTGTCCTTAAACTTCATAGAATGGGAAATCCTTAGAGTTTTTGATTTTCCTACTTCAGCATCCCAGGTAGCTGGGATCACGGGCCTGCACTGCCGGCCACTGCAACCTGCCTCAGTTCAAAGTACAGCTTATTAACTGATGGCCAGACATGGTGACATATACCTGCAGTCCTAGCACTTGGAAGCCTAGCCTTACAAATCTGAGGCTAGCCCGAACTAGTCAGCAAGACCCTATCTCAACCAATAGCAAGCAAGCAAACAAACAAACAGGGCTGTGGATATAGCTCAGTGGTGGAGAACAAGGCCCTGGGTTCAATCGCCTGTATTGGGCCTGGGATGTGTCCTCACTGGGCCTGAAAAGATGGTAGCAAGCAGAGATAGGTGGATCTTTGTGAATTCCAGGCAAGCCTGGTCTTTATACCGAATTCTAGGTCATCCAGAACTTCATAGTAAGATCTTGTCTCAAAAAAAAAAAAAAAAGAAAAAGAAAAAGAAAAAGAAAAAAGAAACAATCCCCTGTACTGAAAAAATACTCCTCCTAACAGTAGTAATAGTAATAATAACAGAGTGAGGCTTAGTGGCTCATACCTGCAATTCCAGCACTTGAGAAGCCAAGACATGAGGATGTCTGGAAGTTCAAGGGCATATGTAATGACTCTGGATCAAACAAACAAACAAAAAAACCCGGAATACCCTTCAATATGCCGGTTGCTGTGTGTCCGGCGCTAGACATTCGAAAGCATTACTTTCTGCTGTGAAATGATACTCCCAAGGTCACACAACCCTCAGAATAATGAAGTTCACTGTTTGTTTTCTCCAGGTTAGCTTCCTAAAGCCACCCCCCACCTTTAACTTCAACGAGTTTTTCACAAAGTGTATGACTTTCATGAATTACTATCCTTCTGGCGACCACAAAAGTAAGTAGACCCTTGGCCTCCATCGCGGTCAGTAGGGACCTGTGACAATATCAGTGGCTCTGGACAGCTGATGCATACCTTAGCAGAGCGCTGGCCCTTGACCTTGACATGAAGGAGACAGGCTTTCCATTCTCCGGAAGAGCAGTGCTAAGTACATACCCATCTTCCTCTCCCAGACACTGATTTCCATCCACCTTCTTCCCAACACTAAGGAGACAAAACACAGAGCATCTTTGACTCAAATTTACCCTCAAACGCCTCATAAGTCTCTGTGTATCTATTTGTGTCATTTGTTTGTCTGTTCTTGAATCTCATTTTATTTGCTAATAAATATATATTGTATATGCCTTGGGGGTTATGTGTTTGCCTACTCTTCAGGCTTTCATTTTAAATTTATCTTTAATTTTTTTTTGGGGGGGGAGGAGCGCGCAGGCCTCATTACCTACCGTAAGCTGGTCTTGAACTCTTGACCCTCCTGGCTCTGCCTCTCAGATATTGGAATTAGAGGCCCAGCTCCATTTTTAATTTTAAGAAATAGTTGTTTGTTTGTCTGTTTGTTTGTTTGTTTGTTTATGTTGCCTAGGCAATTTTCAAACTTCCTGAAAGGAATCATCCTGCCTCGGCTTCTTGTGCTAAACTTGTCTCATTTCTCTGACTTCCAATTTCTGCCTTCTTCCCCATCTGAGAAAGTGTCAAATCTACTAGCTACACCATTAACTAGAGTCTAGGTGATCTTTTCCTAGGCTTCATTGGAGGTGTTGACCCTAAGTGGCTGGCTTTGGATTTTATTGTTGTTTGGAAGTTTTAGTTTAGTTAGTTTCTTTACAGTGTTTTGCTCAGGGCCTTATATTCTGCTAGGCAGTCACCTTACCCCTGAGCCATATACTTTCAACCCCAGCCTTGTGCAGGCAGTTGACTTTAAATTAATTCCCCTACCCAGATGTGTAAAGGATCAAACCTAGGGCTTTGTGTGTGCTAAGCAAGTGCTTTGCCACTGGGCTACATGCCAGGCCCAGATATTCTTGGGTTTCCTTATTGTTCTGTTTTCTGAGACATTCTCTTCCAGCCTCAAACCCACTATGATACTGAACTGCTGGTTCTTGCCTCCACTTCCAAAACCTTTTCCAAGGCATATGCAGTGCAAATCTGTTAGTGAATGTGTAAATGAGATGATGCAAGAACCGATAAACATGTAACACAAATAGATACATAGAAACTTACCAGAAGTTTAAGGACAAGTAGGAGTCAGAGATGGTCTGCAGTGTGTCGTACTGGTGTTTGGAAGATGGTAAGCGGGAATTGGTGGCCAGGACAGGAAGATAGCTAGGTACTTAGAATTACTGTTGTGGAGAATGGGAAGTGGTATGTCACCTTCCAGTGTGGCTTTTGTTATTGTTGTCGTTTTAGTTTTGCTTTGTTTTGTTTTGGGAGTGGGTTCTTGTTATGTTGCCCAGGTTGACCTTGAACTTTGAGGCTCAGGCCTAAGCAGTCTTCCTGCCTCTTCCCTAGTGCTAGGGCTACAGGCACAAGTGCCACACTTGACTTGGATTAATCATCCCGTGGATATTATGCTCTCTGTTTTCCTGGGGCTCTAACAATATTTCTTTTAGTTTTGCTTTTAATCCCCCAAATCACCTATCTTCACGGCCGTTTTGCTAGTTTGCTTCCCCTTCCTTAAACGTTGGGGACGTCAGAGTGCTATCCTTGACTGCTCCAGCCATATGTGTTCAATTCTCACCAAATGATTCAGTTCACGTGGAGCTTCCACATGAGGGTGGTATGGCACCGCCTGCAGTGCAAAATTCAAGAGCAAATCAGCAAGAATCTTCCCAAGTTACAAAGCACTTAATTAAAATCTGGCACTGAGCCACCTACAACCAACTCTGGAGAAGCCCACACCCTGTAAGAAGCCTTCTGAGCATCTTCCTTGGCCCCCTTTGGCCATCGGTGTCCGGGGTCTCCCGGGGAAACCCTAAGGGGCACTGCCCCGGGGAGTGGGAACAAGAAGACCCCTGTTGCTAGCATTGCTGAGCCTGCCCTCTCCTTCTGCCCTCTTAGACTTCCTAAGGCTTGCGTGCATGCTGGAGTCTGACCCCGAACTCGAGCTGTCCCTACAAAAGTATGTGATGGAAATCATTTTGAAGCAGGTATTTTCATAACCCAATGTGTTCAATTTTGAGGTGGCAGGAATCTGTCCTCGACAGAAAGAAAGACAAAACAATAAACAAAACACAGGAGCTAGTAAAATGTTTCTAAATTTAAAAAAAAAGGGGGGGGCAGGTGGTGGTGCAGCACACGTCTTTAGTCCCAGCACTAGGGAGGCAGAGGCAGGCAGATCTCTGTGAGTTCAAGGCCAGCCTACAAAGCCTACAAAGTTCCAGGCTAGCCAAGGCTACACAGAGAAACTTTGTCTCAAACAAAACAAAACAAAATTTTATTTGGGTTGCCCCAAATAACATGTTCCAACATCTTATTTTCATGGACGTAGAACAAAAGACAGTTGTAAGTCAAGACGCTTTTCAAGTATATTGCTGGGAATATCAGGTAGGTGGGTGACAGCAAAGTGGGGAAATCTGTGCCATGGTTCTCACGGTTTCTGATATTGTTCTTAGTTTTGGGGGTGCTAGGAGCTATGAGACCTCTTACATTAACATATCCCAAGGGTTTCATCTGGGATAATTGACAAGATGTTAGCCGGAACTCAAAAGGCAGACAGTGGGTGACTACTTAGGGGTCTGCAGAGGGCACAAATTCTGGGTCTGTGGCAGTCCAGCTCTCCAACCCTAAAGTTCTACCAGTCAGTTAATCACCCTTGCAGACTCTTTAACTGAGGCATTCAAACTTTATTACCCAAATCAGGGTATTAAAAATTAGGGGAGGTGAGCCAGGTGGTGGTGGCACACGCCTTTAATCCTAGCACTCCGGAGGCACAGGCGGGTGGATCTCTGTGAGTTTGAGGCCAGCAGCCTGGTCTACAAAGTGTGTCTGTTACACAGAGAAATCCTGTCTTGAAACACATTCTACCAAGATAGAGAGAGACAGAAAATTAGGGGAGATGTGTGGCTCAATGGTAGAGCATTTGTCTAGCCTGTGTTAAGGCTCTGAGTCCCATCTCTAGCACTGTAAGATCATAGAGAGGGAGAAAGGAAAGGAATGGAGAAGAAAGAGGAGGGAAAGATGGAAGAGGAGAAGGAGAGTTGCAGTTAAAGGAGGCATTATCAGTACACACAGTGAGGCAGCAAGAAATGTGTGTTACCAGCGGTCAGAGGCTGGCCAGGCGTTTGCAGGCTCTTGGCATCTTGCTCAAGGCCTGGAAACAAGCACACACAGATCTGCAAGGTATCGGGGAAGCTTGTTTCAGGGTAAAGTGAAAGCGTGGAGCAGAATCCACGGCATGACAGCAGCAGGCCACAGGAGTCACAGAGAGCACAAGGGCTCTGCCTGTTGTTTGGGCCTTCCTATTACAGGGTTCAAAAGGAAGAGGAGTGTGACTATGAAGGGCTGTAATATGGGCAGTTCTCTAATTTGATTGACAGATTAAGTTATATCACCATTGCTTCACGTGTCTCTTCTCATAATGCCTCTGATTTCAAGCATGCCCAGAATGCATGTGCGTAAGGTGGTAGAGCATGGATTCTCCCTCAAGGTTCACTTAGAAGACGCAGTTTGCCTTACTGCAAATGCATTGCAAACTAGTGTTGACCAGATCCATTCTGGGCTGAGCAGCACCTCTATCCTGACCTCTGACAAAACTGGAATACATCTGGCTGGGATATGTCTGAGTTGATACTTTTTAGGAGGAGAAAAAGCTTATCCTATTGTCTGGTGTAGAGCGGGTGTGTGTCTTTAGTTACCAAAGCAACTGACAGAAGAGGCTTCCATCGTCCCTCAGTTCTGTGGATCTCACACCGAGATAGCTTCAGTTGCCTCTGAGTCTCAAAAGGCTTTCCTTCCAGCCGTGACTTTGGGCACGTGTTAGGGTGGTGTGGAAAGCATCTACCGCCTAGGGCACACACGGCAGAAAGCCGCCCTCTGCCTTGCAGATTGACGACAAGCAGCTTCGGGGCTACTTATCTGAGCTCCGGCCCGTGACCATCGTGTTTGTGAACTTGATGTTTAAAGAACAAGACAAAGCAGAAGTCATAGGCTCGGCCATCCAAGCTGCCTGTGTGCACATCACTTCTGTCTTGAAGGTCTTCCGAGGCCAGATCAATAAGGTCTTCATGTTTGATAAGGTAAGTATGAGCTACAGAATGGGGACCCTACCAATAATGCAAGATTAGCACTTTCAGCCAAGGACATTGATGAGGTGGAGAGAATAGAGGGTAGGATATTTAACGTAGGATACCAGTCTTTGTAACAGCTTATACATGGCCAATGTGACAGGTGTTCTTCTCAACATTTTACCTAGATTAAGTAAGTTAACCCTTGCCATTACTCTTTATTATTGTTGTTTGAGACAGGATCTCGCCATGCAACTCTGTTTTGGAACTCACTCTGTAGACCAGGCTGGCCTGGAATCAGATCTGCCTGCCTCAGCCCCCTTAAGTGCTGGGACTAAAGGTGTGTGGCACGATGCCTGGCTTTACATTTTTTTTAATCATGTTTTATTTTTATGAGTATGTGTGTTTAGGTGCATGTGTGCCAAGGCATGCATGTTGAGGTCAGGGGACAACTTTCAGAAGTCACTTCTTTCCCTCTACCATTTGGGTATGCCTTTACTCACTGAGCCATCTTTCTTTTTTTTTAAGAAAAAAAAAAAAAGATTGTTATTTTATATACATGAGTACTTGTTCTGCATGTGTATCTGTGTCTAACATGCATGCTTGGTGCCAGAGAGGTTAGAAGAGGAACTGGGGTTATACATGAGTAAGAGCTATTATGAGGTGCTGAGAACTGAACCTAGGTCCTTTAAGAAATGAGTCATCCCTCTAGGCAAACACACACACATATACTCTCTCTCTCTCTCTCTCTCTCTCTCTCTCTCTCTCACACACACACACACACACACACACACACACACACATACCCACACAGCTCAGCAGGAGCTCTCTCTGGAGGAAAGATGAGTCCTTCACAAGGACAGGCGCTGCACTGCTGATGGTGCCCTAGAAGTTACCCAGGCACAGGACAGATGCTGCGGACACCGGGGTGAAGCCCGATTCAGAAAGGGAAAATTGCTGTGGCACTTGCTGCTTAGGCTTTCTGGCTGGTGCAGACTGAGGCTGTGTTTGCTGACTCTCACCCACAGGGGTGCTCCTTCCTCTGTGTCTTCGGTTTCCCTGGGGAAAAGGCACCTGATGAGATCACGCACGCCTTGGAAAGTGCGGTGGATATATTTGACTTCTGCTCTCAGGTCCACAAAATCCGGTGAGCGTCAACCCTGGTCTGTGGAGGTCTTAAAGGAACAGAGAGGGCTGGGGTAGAGGAAACTGGAAAGAAGAGAAAGAATAACTTGGTTCAGTGCCTCAAATCTCCTTCCCTTCCCAGCTCTCAGCTGTGTATAACTGTCCTAAACTGAGTGTAAAAAAAAATTGAGTTACTTATTTGAAACAGCCTCCCTGCCCCTTCCTATCCCATTTTCTACCCTCACCACGTCTCCTCATCTTTTTTGTAAGTACTCATCATTGTTATCTCTCTCTCTTTATGGTGTCAGTACTGTCTCCATCGGCGTTGCCAGCGGCATCGTCTTCTGTGGGATTGTTGGACACACTGTGAGACATGAGTACACAGGTGTGTAGAGACGACCTAGTTTCACTCCACTGTCAACAAACATAGATTTGTGAGAGGGATTTAAAAAAAAAAAGTGAGATATGGGCTCAGCCCTTAGAGACTTTACAGTCTTTCCATGTTGTTTTGCCCACCGACAGTGCCATGCCTGCAGTATGTGTGTGTGTGTGTGTGTGTGTGTGTGTGTGTGTGTGTGTGTTTTTCTGGTGCCATGGGTGAGTATAAGCAGTATGAGGTGACTTTTCCAGCACCCACAAGGTGGATCACAACCATATGTAACTCCAATCCCAGTGGATCTGATGCCCAATTCTGACCTCTGAGGGCATCATACATACATGCAGGCAAAACACTCATACATACAAAATAATAAAACAAATAAATTTATTGTTGTTTAGAGACAGGGTTTGTCTGTGTAGCCCTGGCGGTCCTAAAACTCACTCTGTAGACCAGAGTGGCCTCAGACTCAGAGATCTTACATGCTGTTACAGTCAATGAATGATAAATGAATGCTGTCAGTCTATATAATGTTTGTTATTAGCTCTATAATTGTTATGGTGGTATTATTTAACCTGCTCTCATAATCAACAAGACATAGACACCTGTTAGATTTTATAATTGCCTTACTTACGTTGGGCCAGGCAAATATTTCACCTACACTATCTCAATAACCTCACCATCCACCTTTATCTGGGCTACCTTCCATCCATAATCTTAAGGACACTTGTTTATATTTTTTTATCTTGGTGTTTTCTCCATCCACACCTTCCTCCCAGCCCACCTGGTTCCTTCTCCACACTAACCCACTAACCCACCTTGGTGTCCTCTCTTCCTATCTTTATGTCTCCCTCCGGTGATCCTCCTGTCCTCAGAGCCCAGGAACCTTAGCCACGCCCACCTCCTTCCACCCTGCCCAGGTACAGGCCTTTTAATCAACCCATCATGAATAATGTCTTAGGGAGGTTTACACAAGGATAGGGCAGTAACCAGATCTCAAGGGCCAGTAACCAGATCTCAAGGGCCAGTAATTAGCATCAAAATACAAGCATCAGGCTAGCCCCCAACAATATGCCTCTGCCTCAGAAAAAAATTTTAAAGTATGAAGCCATTGAAGATACTTTCAGAATCTGGGCCAGCAGGTGTGACCCCCAAAGCCCCAACAACCAGGTCTGGTTACTCACTGAGGTGATTAATTATCAAAGAAACGAGGGGTTGTGAAGCAAGACAGGGCTCTCTCTACTCAGCCACACTGAATTACATGGAAAGACTGTGTTTAAAAGCAAAAACAAATGAATAATGAATAACACACACAATTACCAAATGAAGTTTTAGTCAGCAAACATGCGCCATCTTGAGGTCAGTTCTCTCAGACCAACACAATGCTCGTCCACTTCATCACAGAAGATCAGCTACATCTTATCCAAGACAGTCTATGGCTATCCCACTTACAAACAGCTCTCTACATTTAAGGCCTTTCTATCCCTAAACAGACCATCCTCTTGGTCTCCAAGGAGAGACAGAAACTTTGCCAATGGCCAAGTTAACTGTTGAAGATTGTTTAAAACACGCACTGGCCAACTGGAGGCTAGCCTCAGGTGCCATTGGTGACACGCAGAAGAAATAAAGGGAAAAGGCCATTGGGGGAATCTCCTCAGATTACATGGAGTTTAATAGCTTTAGTTTTTGTTGTTGTTTTTCTGTCTCTTGGACCTCCTCCTTCCTCTTGTAGTCATTGGTCAGAAGGTCAATATTGCTGCCAGGATGATGATGTACTACCCGGGCATCGTGACCTGTGACTCTGTCACCTATGATGGCAGCAACCTACCAGCCTACTTCTTTAAAGAGCTCCCAAAGAAAGTTATGAAAGGAGTTGCAGATTCCGGACCAGTGTATCAGTGTTTGGGCCTCAACGAGAAAGTGTGAGTGTGGGCACTGATTTCTTTCTTTCTTTTTTTTTTTTTTATGTTTTTTAGTAAAGGGGAGATTTTTGATAGCAAACAATTGGTCCCCTATTTGAGATTCATGAAGCTGAAATCTACACACTCCCAGACCTGGGTTCTCATTTAAACATCCCTCATCTTTCTCCATTCTGCTGCTATTATAGTAAGATGGGAGAACCTGAGGGTAGTTCTTCAGCTTCTGTGCAAACAGAGCAGAGAGTCCCCTGATTTCAGTACACATCACACAGACCTGGTCACCATTCTGTACCCACTATTATGTTGACTGTAGGCCCAGCATCACGAGGGTTAAAAGAGAGTAAGATATTGTTCCTAGGTTAGATAACTCATTGGGCAAAGTAGCAAAACATCTTGCTGACCCTGGATTATTTTTGTCTGAGGTCTATGCATTACTTGTTCATTTCACTTTAAGACAGTCATTGTAGGATAAGTTACATTGAGAGCTGAACCCTACTCCCCCACCTCTGAATCTCAAGCTGAAATACTGGTTTAACTAAGTGTAATGGAACAAACATGTAATCTCAGCCTGATGAGTTGAGGTTAATCCCTGTAGCCCAAGGTTAAAGGAAAATAAATCCATTCATATAAATTGTCCTCTGAACTCCACACATGAATCATGACACATGGATGCCAACATACATAAGCATACACTAACATATAAAAAAAAAAAAAGGTATCATTCCTAGGTCTTTGCTAAAGCCCAGCTTAAATGTGTGGAGATCCCTTTGGACTTAATTTTGTTCAGCCTGGCGGTGGTGGTGCACACCTTTAATCTCAGCACTAGGGAAGCAGAGATAAGCAGATTTCTGAGTTTGAGGCCTGGTCTGGTTTACAGAGTTCCAGGATAGTCAGGAATACACAGAAAAACCCTGTCTCAAAAAATAAAAGTTCAGTAGCTACTAATCATTTTACATTAACATTCAAATCCCTTGCAATAACATACAAGGGAGCTTCTTCAACTTCATCCCTTCACACACACACCCCCTTGGGAGTGGCTACTGGCTTATCATCACACTCTGCCCTATCCATCTTCAAAATACAGCTCAGGAATTTTCCTCTCCATGAGGGTGGCTCTGGGCTTCCCCAGCTCCTACTAGACATGGGAGCCCTTTCCACCCTGGTGTAACTCTACAGCATGTGAGACTGTAGTGTCTCAGTCCAGTAGACTGTTCATTCCTACAGACTATTCATTGGTTCTATTCATTGGATCCCACAGCCTCATTCATGCTAAGCATACGCTCCGCCTCCAAATTATATCCCCGGTTCTTACATCACAATTAATGACCTGCCGTGCTTGTCACTCACTCCACTGTGAGCACAGTGAGGCTACATAATGATTACCTTTTACTCACTCTTATATCCCCAGTGTTTGACACACAGTGGGCCTCCAGCAATGATGACTTAAGTGAACAGTGCATGAATGAACAACATGGAAAACAGAAAACTGTTATTCCAGGCACAAGCTGGACTTTAGGTCTTAAAGAACCAGTCAACAAAGGCTGTAGTTCACTCAGAAATATTTTTCTGTTCACTTTGTGTTCTTGGGGCTCAGCACACACAGGCCATCATTAAACAGGGATTTGCTAAGTGATAATTTGTAGTGAACACTAATTAAATATTCATTCTATCTCAAAATATACTACCCATTCTTATGATAGACTGTATGAGGTGGAAACATTTATTATCTCCATTTTATAAATTTTAAATGCTTTCAAATGACTCACCAAGGGTCATCTCTCTCTCTAGTAAAGCCAGGGAGCCAAGATTCAAACTGCCGCAGTAACACAGCCTCACAGGTAACCTCAAACCTCAGTGGTACAAAACAGAAAACTTTTTTTTTTTTTTTTTTTTTGTAGTATTGGGACTCAAATCACAGGCCTTGTTCATGCTAGGCCTGAGCTACATTCCTAACACAATTAATGGGACACTATTGCTACTGGCTCAGTTGAGCTGATCTTACACTGCTTCCTCACATGCCTGGGATTCAGCAAGCTACTGGCCGATCCAAGATGGCGTCAGTTGAAACAGCTAGAGCAGATGGGCTTACAAAACTACATCAATTTGTTCCAGGCGCCTTGTCCTCTATCATGCACGTTGTCCACAGTAATATGTGAAGAACAAGAGATAGATGGCTCACATGCAAGCATTTCTCAAGCCCCTTTCTCGCTCTGGTTTGCTGACATCTGATTGGTCAGAGCATTCACAATGTTCCTGCCAGAGCCGGAAAACATGCCCAGACAGACAACAAAGGGTACAGGGACAGGTAGGGGTAATGGTGTGGGCTTACTACATACTACTGACTACCACACAGGCCCCAAAGCTGGAAGTCTTCGTGATTTTTCTGTGCCATCTCTCCCGGGAAAAGAGAGAGGGAGAGAGAGAGAGACAGGTGCAGCTATGAATAGAGCTTGGTGTCTGCCCTGCAATTTTGACAGTTTGATAGGTACCAGGGAAGAATATGACAAAGCAGCATGGCAGAACAGAGAAGGGAATGATCCAACATGAAATTCACAGTGAAAGGCATATTCACTGGCCTGTATTAGACACTGTCACCACTAGCTATGGGAGGCTGGGCAGGTTTCGACATTTCAGGTTTACTCACTTGTAAAATGGGCGTTAGAGTAACACTTTCCTTCCTGATGTTTGTTGGCTGGTTGGTTGGTTGAGTTTTGTGGGTTAATTTTGATAGACCTGGGATTGAACTGGAGGCATCACAGGTGCCTGGCAAATGTTTTCCCACTGGGCTACAGCCCCAATACAGGAGTCATACTTATTAATATTTTTTGGTAGAATTGAAGATGCTGATTAAAAAAAAAAAAGACAATTAGTAAGAACTTGGAACTATGCTAGACATGCAGCAAGTGTTCAGCAAAATCAAGCTATCATCGAGCAGTTCATGGACTCTCTCCAGGATGGGAGCCGCTGAAGCACATCTAAGATTGTTGGGCTCTACCTCCCCCAAAGGGTTCTTGACTGCCAGTGCAGGGCCAAGAGTCAGCTGCTGAACAGGCGGGTACAGAAGTTGTTTGGACTCTGTTACAAGTAGATCTTCTCTTCTCCCCTCCTGGTATTTACAAACAGGGCATAGAGACTTGATTGAACTCTAAAAAAAAAGAAGAAGAAAGAAAAGACTTAAGAACTAGTCACTTGCTAGGCCCAGTGGTGGCACATGCCTGTAATCCCAGCACTCAGGGAGGCAGAGGCAGGCAGATCTCTGTGAATTCGAGGCCAGCCTGGTCTATAAAGTGAGTCCAGGACAGCTAAGGCTACACAGAGAAACCCTGTCTCAAAAAACCAAAACCAAAAACAAAATTTGTCACTTTTTTTAATGTATTTATTTTATGCATTTGGTGTTTTGCCTGCATGTATGTCTGTGTGAGGCTGTCAGATCTTGGAGTTACAGACAGTTGTGAGTAGCCATGTGGGTGCTGGGAAATGAACCCAGGTCCTCTGGAAGAGCAGTCAAAACTAGTCACTTTTGCTCTCAATGTTTCTGTTTTGAACCTAACATCTTTTCTCTTTCTCTCTTTAGCATGTTTGGTATGGCATATCTCATCTGCAACAGATATGAGGGTTACCCTTTGCTGGGTACGTAGTGAGCCTTGATTTGAAACGTTCTGTTTTGGGGGGGGTTGTTTTTTTTTTCTTTTAGGGGGGCAACTAGAGACTAATTCAGGGTCTCATGCATGTTGCAGAAGTTCTTGATTCTTAGAACCTCTTTACTGAACTCTAACAAGACATACAGAAAAAGGCACCAACGAGAAGCCCGTGTCCTGATGAGTTATGACAAAATGAAAATAGGCACTTATCATCCAGCTCAAGAAATAGAAAAAATAAGGTCAGAGAAATGGCATGGTGGTTAAATGTCTGCCATGTAAGCCTAGAGACCTGAGTTCAAATCCCCAGAAACCACATAAAAAGCTGGGCATGGCTTCAGGCTTCTGTAACCCAAGTGCTTTGGAGTGGAGACAGGGGATCCCTGCTCTCAGTGGCTGGGGAGTCCAGCCAGGGGCTGAGCCTGTGTTCAGTAAGAGATCCTGCCTTGGAGATAAGGTGGGGAGTTATAATAAAAGACACCTGTTGTCAACCTCTGGCCTCCATGCCTCTGAGCACACGAGCACCGACATCTGTATGTCTGTGTCCCACACATGCTCACATATTTACTCACACAAAGGAAAATAACAGTGTGTTAGGGATTCTTACATGTGCCTTCCTGCCTCGGCCCTCCTTACCTCCCCCACCCCGGGGCTTCTAACATTCTGGATTATTTATGTTTATTTTAAAACCCACACAAACCATGGTGGCATTCAGATTTAATTCCAGCACTCAAGGTGAAAGAGATGGGTAGGTCTCTGTGAGTTTTCAGCCTGGTCTACATAAGAATTCCAGAGGCTACATAGTGAGACTTTGTCTCAAACAAACAAACAAATAACTTAAATCTAACATGATGATTTTTTAGCTATTTAGGAGGCAGAAGTAGGAGGATCTTTCAAGCCCAGGAGTTCAGGGCCACCCTGAGTAACATACAAATGCCTATCTCTTACCCATACATTGAAAAGTATAATTTATACTCATGGAACCATACTTTAAAAAAATTGTAAGCTGGGCACGGTGGTGCTCGCCTATAATCCCAGCACCCAGGAGGCAGAGGCAGGTGGATCACTGTGAGTTTGAGGCCAGCCTGGTCTACAAAGTGAGTCCAGGCTACACAGAGAAACCCTGTCTTGAAAAACCAAAGAAAAGAAATATTGTAAGAATGTTTATTCAAAAGGAGGGAGAAGATGGTTGGAATGGTCAAGAGATACAGAGACTCCATGACATGGCCAGGACCACAGCTTCTGTCATGGGAAAAAGGAAGGAGAAAAGACCAGAGCTAGAGCAAGGCTAGAAGCTGGAAGGAGGAGGCACTGTATCTGCCCCCCAAAACGAATACCCTCTATTGCCTGCTTCCCCTCCTTTACCTTGGCCACCTAAGATCCTATATTCTGACTCTGGCCCTCTGCCTCCTTTTTTTCTCACCTTGGCTTGCCACCTGGCAGGTACTCAGTGGGATGCTTATGGTCCAACTGCCCTACCTTACTGAGGATACCTCTCTGCCTTCCCTGCTGCTCCCCTTCCCCAGACAGCACCTTTCCCTTCACTGGGACAGAATCTTTGATTCTCCTCCCTCCCCCTTCAGAAAAACAAACACAAAAAATGAAGCACTCAGGAAGGGGCTTCAGAGAGCAAGGAAGAGACTGAAGGAGGAGAGCATAGGATGGTTAGAGAAAATGGTCACAAATCCCTGGGAAAGAGAGCATGCGTTGACGGTGGAGAGCAGACTCTTCTGCCACTCCAGGTTACTGTCCAGGGGACTTGAGCACAACTGAGGATCAGATATTTGTAGGGTCAGCTGGCCTAGAGAGGAGGGGAGTGGGAGAAACATTGAAATGGAGTGACATCCCTTTTAGAACATCCTCTTCCTCCTTTCTCTCTGGAGGCTCTTTAATTGATGGAGAATAGTGAGAAGCTGAATTTCATACCTGTATACCTAGTTCTTGTCTGGCATGTGTCGGCACAGAAGCACAAAAGTGAACACACATGAAAAAACCTATGTAAACTTCCTTTTGTTTAGTAGTGTGTTATGACATGTGCCCCTATTAATGACTGTTTCTATAAGTCGCTCTTGGTTATTACTACATCGGTGCCATTTTATAAATGTACCATTCATTTTTCCTGGTATATAAGATGTGGGTTATTTCCAGGTTCTTACAGAAAATTCTTACACAAGTCTTTTTTATATAACTGTTTTATAATAGAAGATGAGTAGCTTGGAGCCATTCTTGTAATCCCAGCTCTCAGGAGGCTCAGCCAAGAAGATTGCCATAGTGTAAGACACCATCTCAAATCACCACCAGCACAAACAAGCAAGCAAACAAACAAAAATATAAATAAGCATGCATATGCACTTTGTCTAATATACATGTAAATGTAGACATATTTGTGCATATATGTATACATGAGTGATGTGGTCAGAACGAAGTATAATTTTGGTAGATGATGCCATTGTCCTTTATCTTTGCCAACAGCTCCTTTTATCAGTCTTTATGACTTAAAAATTCTAGCTCTAATATGGCTGAGTTCTTTTTTGCCCATGTATCCATCTTTTTAATAAAATGATTATACAAATCTCTCTTCATTTGGGCTAGGTTTTTTTTTTTTTTTTTTTTTTTGAGACAGGGTCTGGCTTGTATTTTTGTTGTGCTGATGACTTTTGTTGAGACAAAGTCCATACAATCCAAGATGGCTTTAAATTAGCTATCTGCCTGAGGACACCCTTGAAGTCATGACCCTCTTGTCTCTACCTCTGGAGTAATGGTATTCCAGGCCTGGGCCACCGTACTAGGTTTCTCTTTTTTCTCTTCAAATATGGAACCCTTCACAGATTTGTGGATCATCTGTGTACAGGGGCCTTGCTAATTATCTTTGTGCCATTCCAGTTTCAACTGCTTGCTTTGCCCAAAGCACTTTCTTGATATTTAATGAACAGAATTCTTAACTGCAATGTAGTTCAATTTATCCAACTTTCGTTTTTACACCTGGGTTTCTCTGTGTGCTAATTAAGAGATCTTTTCTCATCCCTATGTTTTTAGCTAGCTTCTCTTCCAGAAATTCTGTTTTACCTTTTATATTTAAGAGTGAAAGGGCTCAGGGATGTAGTTCAGTGGGACAGCACGTCTTAATGTGCACAACACTTAGCGTGCACAGGATTCAGTCCTCTGTCGCCCACAAACATACTTTCATCTGCACTTTATGTAGAAGTAATGCAGTTGGGATTCTTGGTGGCAGAATTCAAGTTGGACAGGGAAGTAGATGCAAATGAGGCAGCCATGTTCTCGAGAAAGAAGAGACCAGATGCAGCCTGGCTATAAATTCCGAAGACAGTTATTTGGAGTAGCCCTTGCTGTTCCCTTCTGAACAGTTGTCCCTGAAAGACTCATCCCAGTGACAACTGTGTCGCGGTCATCAAGAGAAGACTCTGGCCTGTCTTTGGAGCAGCGGTTCTCAACCTGTGGGTCTCAACCCACTTGACAAACCTCT
Source organism: Psammomys obesus (assembly GCF_907164565.1). NCBI lineage: Eukaryota > Metazoa > Chordata > Mammalia > Rodentia > Muridae > Psammomys > Psammomys obesus. Next base: position 4,912,950 of record NW_026596057.1, on the reverse strand, counting down.
GTCTTCAAAAATATTTGTATTATGATTCATAGCAGTGGCAAAAACACAGTTACAAGGTAGCAATGAAAATCATTTTTATGGTTAGGCGTCACCACAGCATGAGGAACTATACCAAAGGGCCACAGTGTTCGGAAGATTGAGAAGCACTGCTTTGGAGGAATGTTAGGCCTGAGTCTTAGTGTCTGCTATGCCTTAGGGATGCCAGTCATCCCCCAAGCTGCACAACCCAGCACTCAGGCCAATGGAAATACCCCACTCTCAGGCCTGCAGCAATTACACCCAGTAAGCGAAGGCTCCCTCGCTCATGAAACTAGAGAAGAGGGAAAATATATCTTTTCACCCTCCCCGAAGCCTTGTTTTCCATCCCAAGAAGTGCTTGTAGTGAGGACTGAAAGTAGATGGAGTCCTAACACCTTCCACCTAGACTGACAGCCATCTTGGAACACACGGGATGATCAGCGGACATTCCTCAGTTTGACCCAGTGGGTGATCCAGTCTCTTTAGACTGTATTCCACACAGTATCAGGTAAAAATCAGGTTCACACGCTTTCCCTTAAAGCTATATCCAAAGATAGACTGCAGGAGAACAGCAATGTGGGAAATGCTCTTCTCTGATAAGAGTTCCTGCTTCCAAAAATTATGATGGAGGACAACAAAATTACCAGGGGAATAATATTAGCATAAAAAAGGCATACACCAGTCATTTCAGTAGGATTTTGTTCATCACTTGCTATTGTTATGTTTTTGTTTTTGAAGCCGGTGTGTCATGTTGCTCAGGCTGGCCTTGAACTTGCTATATGCTTGAGCTCCCAATAATCCTCCTCCCTCTCCCAAGTGCTGGAATTATAAGCATGCACAAACATGTCTAGCTAGACTTTACTTGGATAGAAACATGATGCATATATTTAAAGATCAGGTGACCAAAACCTCATTTTAAAATCCAATGTAAGACAGCCTGTGTTCCATGTGAGCAGGAGAGAAAAGCTAGAGGGTTTCACCACATGGCCCCTTGACTCCCCTCTTTTAAGTGAACCTCAAATTCTCAGAAGACAGCTCATAACACTGAAGTTGAGATGCATTTTCACAAAGGGCATGTGACTGCATGGCCTTCTGCTAAACCATAGGCAGAACCTTACACTGCCAGGCAAAAGAAACACCTCTCTTTCTAGAACACTTCTGTGTTCGTGATCCTCTTTCAGCAAAGACATTAGATAACACCCAAACATGTGGGCCCTCTACCCACCGATGACAAAAGGGGAGAGGGGCTCTGTAATCAGCTGTCCCGCAAAGAAACTAGAGATGACCCAAATGAGCCTACAGTTCTTTTCGCGGAAGTTGCTCGTAGCAATGAAAACTTTCTTTCATCTCCTTGGTGTTTACCCAAGTGTCAGGTCTCAGCCTGGGCCTCCTGCTTCGTACCCTTTAAGGCAGCCAAACAGAAAAAATGTGATAGGACATCATCCAGGACAGTTTTTATATTGTTCTCTTTCCTCCCACATTTTCCATATTTTCTACAGTAAGCATGTCTTAGTTGCATAATCAGGCTGTTAAAAAAATAATAAGATCTACTTTAAGGTTAGAGAGCCTACTTGTATAATCTGTGTAAATCTTGATTTCGTGCAGTATGATTAAATTGAGTTGTAATGAGCTCACAGATAGTTTTCCTTGAGAAGAGAGGTATATTTCAGTGGTAAAGCATTTGGCTGGCATCCCAGAGGTCCTGGGTTCCATCCCTGGCCTGGTGGAGACGGTGTGAGGGCAACAATAAAAGAACTTTTCTTCACAGCTTTTAAAAATATATTTCTAAACTATTTTCTGTTGGCGGGTTTGCTTCTTTGAAAAAAACAAACAACAGGACGCGTTAAAGAGATCGACTATTTCATGTCTACTATGAAGGACTTTCTGGTGACTAACTGCAGCCGAGTTCTAATGTATGAAGGATTGTCAGGATATGGAAAAAGCCAAGTGCTTATGGAAATTGAGTACCTGGCCTCCCAGCACAAGAACCACAGGTAAGGGTCTTAAAACTGTTCCTTGGGACCTTAGAAAATACTGACACACTTAAAAGAATTTTACTTTTCCTTGTATAACTTGCCTCATGTGAACTATAGCTAGCTATAGTTGTTGGGAAATCAGGACCCCTGTAGCTGACTAGGTAATTTAATGATAAACATTTCAAACTAAGAGAAGGAGAAATGGTGCTGATATCTGGAAATGCCAATTTAATGTTGGGGCAGGCTTGGGGACTTTAAAACTTCCTGCTTAACCCCAGAGAACAGGTAGGTTGGAACATCTAGCAGAGTCTGAGGACCAAACACTCATGTTTCTTTAGCTACCTGATTGGTAGGCTGCTGCTTTAAAGCTAGTTTTGAGAGTGGGGCTCAGGACGCTGGGCAGTTAGATTTTCAGTCTAGAGGGCAGAGCTAGTGTGCTTAACCTCATACTATTTATCTGTAACCTTATACTATTTATCTGTCCTCACACAAGACATGCCGTAAGGGCTCTCTTCGGGAGGAGCTGCCTGGCACTCTGAGGGGCTTGATTGTACAGTAATGATGACCAAGATCAAGTCAATAGTGTCCCCTATCTTTCCCAGCTAGCCTAAAGGGTATATATGGTGAAAATGCTTGCTCTCTTATTTTTATCCAACTCCTATCACTTCTTAATATCAAGCCTTAAAAAAAAAAAAAAAAGTCAGTTTCAAAATGTCCTTAACCCTGCTGAGGGGAAAATTACCACAGGAAACATTGGGTCATGCCATTACTTATTAAATTCTTACTATGTTCCAAAAACTGCTAAATGCTGTATTATTTACCAGGCTACTGTCACAAAGTACCACAAACTGGGTGAGTTAACCAACAGAAAGGCTAAGAGTCTGATCTCAGGTGTTAGCAGGGTTGGTGCCCTTACAGGGCTAAGAAAATGCTATTCTTTTCTTCTCTCCTAGCTTCTGGTGCCAATGTTTAGTGCTCCTTGCCTTATAAACACATCACCTAAATCTCTGCCCTCATCTTCACAGAGCACTTCCGTGTGTGTGTGTGTGTGTGTCTAAGATTTTACTTATTATGTATACAATATTCTGTCTGCATGTACACCTGCACACCAGAAGAGGACACCAGATCTCATTATAGATGGTCATGAGCCACCATGTGATTGCTGGGAATTAAACTCAGGACCTTTGGAAAACAGCCAGTGCTCTTAACCTCTGAGCCATCTCTCCAGCCCCTGTGTGTGTTTTTACGTGCACATATATTTGTATTTCTTTCCTTATTGGCAGGAGTTTGTGTAGCCCAGGCTAGCTTTGAACTCTAGATCCTCTTACTTCCACCTCCCAGATGCTGAGATTCCAGGCACCACCACACCTGGCTACAATGACAGTTTCATCTTATTCGATTTTACTTTGATTCTCTGCAACTATACTATTCCCAAACAGGGTTGCATTCTGTCGTAGTTGGGAACTAACACATGGATTTTGGAGAATGCAAGTCAATCCTGACCAAGTATCAATGCCCCGAGTATGAGTGCTGTATGATCCCTACTTTCAAGGAGCTTAGAAGAGAAGGACATGACCAGGAAAAGACAATGTGGTGGGGGCAGTGGTAGAGATGAGCAAAAGAATAGCAGAAATGCAAAGACAGGGCATGTAGCCTAAACTCAGGGCATCAGGAAAGTCTTCCAAGAGAACAACGCCAAGATTTGGCTTGTAAAAGTAATTTTTATTCTCCTGATGCAGTTGTTGTCTCTGAGGCTTACAGCTTCCATCTGCTAGTCCTAGGAGCTTCTGGTCTTTGTACAGTCTAGGCCTAGAATGTTTTCAGCCTCTGAGACTTACTGCTGAATAAGCTTGCCCTTTCTAGCTCTTCTGGACTCTGACTGACTGGTTCAACCCAGTTGTTCTGGCTCAAACTCCTCTCCAGGCTTACTGATTCAATCTGGCTTCTCACAGCTTCTGATTTTTTGCTCTGCTTGGTTGGCCTCAAACTAACTCTAGCAATCTGTCCTAATCTTCTGGTTCCTTCTCATTCCCTGGCTCATCTGCCTTTAGCTGTGTCTAGCTTGTTCTCTCTTCAACCTGTCTCTTAAAACTTTTGGTAAAACTGCCTTCTCTCTCTTCTCTCTCTCTCTCTCCCTCCCCTCCCTTCCCCCTTCACTCCTTCTCTCCTTCCCTCCCACTGCCCCTCCCACACCTACTGCTCCTCTCTGTTCTCCTGAGAGTTGGGCTTATCCTGTTCTGTCAAATCTTTCTCTCATTCATCACTTTGTCTAATTTTGTCTCTAAATTAGAATGACTTCCAAATCTGGGTGCTCCCTTCTACAAAGTAACTTTACCTTCATTAGTTGTGAATAAAGGTGTGTGCTAGGGGGTGTGTCCATATTCCAGCCAGAGTAGGCAAGTTGCTGGCTTAAAATCCCTCTACACTGACTTACAGAAAAAGGACTGAGATCAGTGATCCCAATCCCTGGATGAGCAAAAAGCAAAATCCCGGAAGGGAGACAGCCCTGGCTGCATAGAGAACTCTCATCCCCTTGGTGGTGGTAGAGGCTAGATGGCTAGGCAGAGAAGGGTGAGCTACAGCACCTTTTGGTGAATCTGTATGTCACACAAAATAGGCGGTGGGACCCCTGAAAAGAATTAATAATAATAAAAAAAAATTGCTGCAAGAATTGCTTCGGGGTTTTTTTGTTTGTTTGCTTTGTTTTTTGTTATTGTTTGCTTGTTTGTTTGTTGTTCAGGCTTTGATTTGCTTTGAGTAGTACTAGGGGGTGAACACCAGGCTTCACAATGCCAGGCAAATGTTGTACTGCAGATCTGTGCCTCACGGCATCACTGAGATTTCCCGAAGGGGTTGGCTACAGAGGGCCACTGGCATGAGGCACAGGAAGTGGCCTGCTGCTGTGTCTGCTGGGGCTGGATAGTACGAGGCTAAGGGCCCCGGCCTGGATGCAGGGCAGCGATGGCAGCACTGGGAAGAAGACAGCAAGCTTAACATAGTGGAATGATGGAGGGATTAGGATAACAGAAGCAGGAACAAAGAACAGCTTCCAGACAGCTTGAAAAATCTCTGTCCTTGCAGCTGAGCGTGAGAAATCGGAACTTCCCTCCAGAGTAGTTCCGAGTCCCTCTCCGTCCCTCTGGCAGGCTCCACAGTTTACCAAGCCAAGGAGAATGAAGCAGAGTCAGGAATGGATGGGGGTCTGCAGGCTCTTGGTCCAGCTGGGAGTGCAGGGGGTCGGGGGGGAGAGGGGAGGGGACAAGTAGAGGAGGGATAAAACAAAAGACTTTAATGAAACAGCAAACAGTTTATACGCGTCTTTATTCCAGGATGAACAAAAGCTATATGAACCTCGGGATGGGGGTCGGGAGAGATATTCGGGATGGAATGCTTTCATTTGGCTGAGGCTACTGTGACTACCTGGAGAATTGCAAAGTTGGGGGTCTCCACTCTGTGGGCCAGGGCATGAGGCTAAGAACAGGAAGGGAGCAGTTCTTATTCCTGCGGATCTCAAGTGTGAGATTTCGGGGGTCTGAACATGCTCTGCCTTGCCAGTTCCCCTGGTGGCACAGTCCCTGCACCCCGCACCCCAGGCTTTGTCATCTCCAAGAACTTAAAATGTTCTCCTGCTTCTTCGCTGTCTTACGAACAGGGCTGTTGCTATTGCACTGACTAAGATCAGCTTCCATCAAAACTTTTATACTATCCAGATACTCATGGCTAATGTACTAGGTCTGGATACTTGTAAACATTACAAAGAACGACAGACCTGTCTTCAAAATAGAGTCAAGACACTGTTGGATGATAAGTTCCACTGTCTTCTTAATGACATCTTCCATGTTCAGGTAACTAGCTTGTATTAGATGCCCGTGGGGGAAAAAAAAAAAGCTGCAGGCCAAGCACAGCAACTCCTGCCTGAAGCTCTGTGACTTGATAGGTCTTTTGTGACTTCAGACTTTTTGTCTTAGTCAGGGTTACTATTGGTGTAATGAAACACCATGACCAAAAGCAAGGTGGGAAGGAAACAATTTATTTAGCTTACACTTCCACATCATAGTTCATTATTAAAGGCAGGACAGGAACACAAACAGAGCAGGAACTTGGAGGTTCCTGATGCAGGGGCCACGGAGAAGCAAGCACTGCTTTCCTGGCTTGACCTTTCATAGCTTGCTCAGCTGGGTTTCCTATAGAGCCCAGAACCACTGGCTCATCAATCACTAACTAAGAAAATGCCTTACAGGCTTGCCTGCAGCCTGATCTTACGGAGGCATTTTCTCAGTTGAGGTTCCCTCCTCTCAGATGACTCTAGCTTATATTGTGTCAAGAGGACACAAAAGCTACCCAGTGTGCCTTTACTATCCTCTTCTAGTCTCATCTGCAGTATCCAAGTGATAAGAAAATGACTCTCCATCCTCCTTGGAAGTGCATTTATAGTCATCTTTTAAAAATAACTTAGTTATCTAGGGTTAGAGAGCTCATCTGTTAAAAGCATGCACTGATGATGCAGAGGACCTGAATTTGGTTCCCATAATCCACACTGGGCAGGTGACAACCAAGTCTGTAATTCCAGCTCCAGGAGAATCCAATGCCCCCTTCTGGCTTCTGTGCGTACCTGCATCTATGCACAGACCCACACATAAATACATACAAATATAGTTAAAGTAAATAGTTAAATCTTTAAACCCTAAGTCAAGGGGCTAGAGAAATGACTTCATTGTTAAGAGCACTTGCTGCTCTTTCAGAAGACCTGGGTTCAGTTCCCCAGCATCCACTTGATGGCCCATAACCATTTGTAACTCCAGTTCCAGGAGATCGAATACCGTATTCTGATCTCTGTGGGCAGCAGGCATGCACAGGCAAGCAAAACATCTCCACACAAAAAAAAAGTACATTAATTTTAAAAGAAGGTTTTTATTTCCTTAGTCAAGATTTATTTCAAATCCTAAAGACATTCAGGCAAAGCAAAATGATAATTCCTTATAGCACATAAACATTTAACGTAAGGTTTTTTATTCTAGAGAGTTAACTAACCCAGGACACACTGAACACCACATATTTTTTAAATTTACATTTATTTAGTTAGTGATAGAAATTAAGGACGGACTTAGGGCCTCACACATGCTAAGCATTTGCTCTGCCACTGGGCCACCTTCATACCCCCCTTGTACCATGTTATCTAAAAATATCAGACTCAGGAAAATCCAAATGGCCAGATGTTGACTTGTATGTTTGTTGCCTTTCTGTCACAACTATATTGTCCTCTCCTGGTTGATCTAGGGCACAAGGTCATCCTGTTCCCACAGTGATGGCAAATTCTTAGATAGAGTGTGTCCTTGTCTTTCCTATTATATTCTGTGGCATAGAGGAGCCAAGCTAGGGCGGGGAAGCACTGTGGAGGTATCACTTGAGTATTACATCACACTTCAAAACAGTTGAAGTGATTTGCTCTTAGTCATGTGCTTAGGCACTCCTGTTGCTGTTTCCCTCTGCTCAACACTCTCACTCTCTGTACAGTTCCCTGTTTCCCGAGAGATGTCCAGGATGAGCGCATCACGAAAGCAACAGCAACTAGAAGCACTGTTCATGAAGATCTTGGAGCAAGTAAGAGCATCTGCGGCTCGAGCCACTGGGGGAGGAAACTAGGCAAATGGCCACAAAGCCAGCTGCCCCAAAGGCTTGGACTTTACTGGCAAAGTTCTCTGCAAGCATGTGAAAGCCATACCCTTAAAGTGCTTCCTCCTCCCCATCCTTCCAAACCTGAGCTGAGTCTGTTCAGAATTCAGACACAGAGGAACTGGAGAGATGACTCAGTCCTTTAAAGTTATCTTTCTGCTCTTGCAGAGGACCTGAGTTCAGTTCCCTGCACTCTAGTCCACAAGATCTGCCATTGTCTCTGGCCTCTGTGGACAGCTGCACTCATGTACACACACACACACACACACACACACACACACACACACCCCTTAAAAATAAAATCTTAATAACATAAATTATGTATACATATACATATACATACCACAAAACTTAAAATCTAAAGAAAAATAAATAACATATACTTACACACATCTAGCACAGTAGTACACACATAGTCCTAGGACTGAGAGACTAAGGCAGGAAGAATGTTCATTCACAATCTATTGCATGTCTCCAATAGCTGGAGCTGTGCATGACCAAAATAGATACAAACTAAACTTTTCATGAGTGGGTGAATAATTCAGACTAGCTGTAGCCTACACAAGGAAAAGGATACACAGTCTCTTGAAAGTGTAACCTATACCCGAGTTTAAACCAAAACAGCGTAAGCCAACAGCAGGGTCAGGCTCAGATCTGTCTCTGTCAGCACTGTGTTCACACTACCTAGCCCAGGATGCTTGGTAACTATGTTACAGAATAATAATCGTACCCCCAGGGTCATTTATCATTTCTCAGATTAGAATGACTTTTAGCTGACATGTCCATTATTTTTATGTAATGAGTATAGAGGATTCTATATAATTCTGTAATTCAGAACATGGTTGCTCTGACAACAGATCACATCCAAAGACCTTCTAGGTCCGTGTGATCCAGCTGGAATCCAAACACATCTTTAATAGAGGAGACAGAGGCAAGAAGATATAAGTTCAAGGCCAGCCTGGTATAAAGTTTCAGGTAAAGAAAAGTTTAGGTCCAGGTGTGGTGGTATACGCCTTTAATCCCAACTGATGAAAGTACAGATAGTTTGTAGAAGGAAGTACCCACGTTTGAAAGTGATATTTAATTGAGTGGCAGAAAAACTGATGAATCGGAGAAAGATTAGATAGAATAGAAAACTCCCAACTCTACGGAGAAGAGAGGGGAAAGGGGAAATACTTAAGGGGCAATGAGAGGAGGCAGTTTTACAGGACAGTAATAGAGTACCAGGCTGCAGAGAAAGAACACAGGTGAAGATGAAACAAGCCAGAGAATGCGAAGGATCCAGAAGATTAAAAAAGATTCTTGAAGTTAGTTTGAGGCCAAGCAGAGCAATTCAGAGGCTGAGAGAAAAAGGCAAATTGAGTAAGTCAGTTGGGAGAGGAGTTTGAGCCAGAACAGCTGAGTTGAACCGGCCAGCCCAGAGCTCGGACAGAACAAGAAAGGGTGAGCTTATTCAGCTTATTCAGTCTCAGAGGCTGAAAACATTCTAGACCTATGTTAAGATTGTATAGAGGGTGAAAGCTTCCAGGACGAGGCCTAGGTTAGCAGATGGAGGCAGTAAGCATCCAAGACAACAACTGAAGCAGGAGAATAAAAGTTTTCTTTCTTTTTTCTTTTTTCTCTTTTTTACAAATGAGCATTGTTTGCTTGTGAAAGACCCCAGCCTCACACTAAGTTAAACATAGCTAACGCCATTT